>NC_058132.1:680667077-680823919 GCF_016433145.1 Gracilinanus agilis
GCCCGGCGGCGGCGCCCGCGGCCCGGTGACCTTGGGCCGGCCTCTCGGGCCCTGCGCGGGGCCTCGCTCTATCGCTCCGGGAAGTGGGGGCGTGGGACCCGGGGACGCTAGTCCGTGCTTGGAGATTCCCGGAATGCCGCCGGGAAAGGAGAGTTGGGGGGGGCGCGGCCCTTGTTTCGGGCGTTTGTCGTCTCGAGCCCCCAGGGCCCTGTTTGTAGGGTGCGGGGGTTTAATGGTGGTTGGGGTGGGGCGAGAAGAAAGGCTAGGGGGTCCAGGCAGCGTAGTCAGGCCTAGGAGTACAGGATGCCCCCCTCCTACATTTGCCGTGTTCTTCTTGTCTCCCAAGTCATCCGCTTGGCCTTGTCTTTTACTACCCCCTCCCCCGCTGAGATGTTACAAGATCAATACGAATTGCCCCCCCTTCCCTCCAGGCCCGCAGGGCCTCTCTCCTCCCCCCAGCTGTCGCCCGTCCGTCATCCGGCCTAAGCCTGGGCTCAGATGTTTGAGAGGCCGGGCTATTTTTGTGGAGGCCTCGGTGTCCGTGCGGCCCGCCCCGGGGGCCCCCCACCCCCTTCTTGGGGGGCGGGCCATGATTCGGCGAGATCCCCCGTTGGGGCTCGGGCCCCCGGAATCCTCCTTGCTCCAGGGCGGGGGGCGGGAGAAGTGGGGCCTGGGATGCTTGTCCCCCGATGGATGGGTCATAAAGCAGGCCGAGGGACCCTGGAGCCAGGGCCGTAGCTTATGCTGTGATGGGGCGTGCTGGGCATGCCCGGCAGAGCCCCGAAACGAGGACTCTGCCTTTCCGTCTGGCCTTTGTGTGGAAGAAAGCTTTGTACAAGCCGGGGACGCCCGAGGCCGGCGGGGGGCTGTGGGGGAAGGAGTGGAATTGGTGAAGAATTGGAGGCTTAATTTTGGAGGCTGGGCCACCTTTGCGGCCGATTGCCTGAGGGCAGAGTTAGTGTTTACAAAGGAGTTCGGCGCCGAAAGGATGGCGAGGACCAAACTTGGAACTGTAGGGTCACAATTCTCCCTAAACAGTCACAACTTTGGGGGCGTTTAAAAGAAATACCACATGTGGTTAAGCATTTTAACTGAAGTTCATTGTTGTCCAAGTGGATCCAAGTACTCGATTCTATAGGAAACGAGAGGGTGCATTTTTTTCAGACTTAACTGCAGTTTGAGACTGCCTACCACGTGGGCAATGGAGAAAGGGACTTACATTTTTCACTTAAGTACATTTCATTAATGAGGTGGCAGCTAGGAAAAAAATGCATTGTTTGTATTTGGACCAAATTGCTAACCGTTTATTTCCCTGAGGCGGTTTTATATGTTGTTTTGGTGTGTGTGTGTGTGTGGGGGTCTTAATTTTCAAGTAGTGAATATTTTCAGAAGCTACAGTAAGATGTTTTGGGAGGGTTGGAACTTTTATATTTTCACAAAGTTGGTTAAAAACTAGAAAGGACCTGTTATGAAGCATGAGGAGAAATGGAAGAGGAAAAAGATGAAAACCCTTTGTCCATAGTCTCAAGTTTATTTTTCAGACTATAATCCTTTACATTTTGCACTTGCATTTGGGTAAATAGATGAGCACTTAGGATGCAGCTATCTGTAGTAGAAAGAATACTGGACTCACCTCCAGCCCTTAAATTAACTGTATCTTGTCTTGGTCTGTTGACCTCACTTTATTTGTTATACTTGTCTATAAAATGGGAATAAATGTACTACCTACTGATTGGTTTGTAAGGAGAGAGGGGTTTAAAAATATAAGTGAGAAGTTGTTAGACCTTAGTATTACTTACTATTGTTAACATCTGGCGACACTCTCTAGGAAATGGTCTTAGAATTTAACCTTGATAATTTAAAAAAGAAAAATTCTTAAAAGTTGCTGTATTAGCTTTGATGGTTTTTTAACATTTAACTATTGCCAAAGGATAGATACTTTGCTTAGGGAGAGGTTGAAAGTTAGGTCATACTATACTTGTGCTTATGTAGGGAAAAGTTTCCATGGTGTCCTTTCTAAGGAAAATAATGCCAGGTTGGTAACATGAAATTTGAGGCCTCCTTGATCATTACCTCCATTTAGTCTTTATGTATTTGTAGATATACATATACACATATAGGTATATAAAGACTTGGGATTCCAGTCCTAATTTATGTCTTTGAGATTAAAATTCCAGACTAATGATTCAAATTAAAATTTTAAACTATTCCATCATAGCTTAATATACTATTCAGAAAATTAATAGGGATGCAGTTCACTGATGATGGCCTAGATAGCTCTGGTAAAAATTGTAAGTTTATCGTCAGTAAAAATTAGGCATAAATGAGGAAGATGTATTAGCCAACACTATATACCTACTTTAATGCTTTTGCTTAACTGTTGAAATAGCATTCAACTTAGATCCTCTAGTCTTGTAATTTATAAATTTTTGCATTACATTTTATAGTCCATAAAACAGTTCCTGTAACTCTCCAAGAAATAGATAATACAAATATTTTTTAAATGCCAAAACCCTAATGCAAATTGTTCAAGAAAGCCAATTTTTAACCCAGGTATTCTAGCCTATGCTTCACAATGTTCCCATTTTAATTGTGCTGTTAAATTCTAAGAAATTAAAATATACAATAAATATATTAATTTATTTTTTTCTATTTAGCATTCCTGATATTTTTATTCCTCATCACCTAC
Source organism: Gracilinanus agilis (assembly GCF_016433145.1). Classification (NCBI taxonomy): domain Eukaryota; kingdom Metazoa; phylum Chordata; class Mammalia; order Didelphimorphia; family Didelphidae; genus Gracilinanus; species Gracilinanus agilis. Next base: position 680,669,767 of record NC_058132.1, read on the forward strand.
CTATGAAGTAGGTAGTACAAATATTAATTTTATGGATTGAGGCAGCAGAGAATTTAACTGAGTAGTTCCTGACCATATAAAGACTTTTAATTGAATATCTTTCAGATATTGTATTTAGGAGCTATCACTAAATTCTTATCAATTAGTGTTTCACATATGATCACAAAGGAGAGAACAGCTTCCCAATTATTAATTATCTTAGTGTATGAAGATATCCATTTTAATTGCTTCATGAAATGATTCCAAATGGTTTGTTCATAATTTAAAAAAAAAAAAAAGTGTTAAGATTTGTAACATAAGGGGCAGCTAATAGCTCAGTGGATAGAGCCAGGCTTGGAGACAGGGTCCTGGGATCAAAACTGGCCTCCAAATACTTCCTAGTTCTGTGATCTTGGGCAAGTCACTTAACCCCCATTGCCTAGCCTTTACTGCTCTTTTGCCTTAGAACCAATACTCAGTATTGATTCTAAGACAGAAGGTAGGAACTAAAAAATAATTGCAACTTAAGGACTTGAAAAATTGAGGCTTTTAAAGTAAAAACTTATAAATTGCAACTTTAGTATAGTAATACTGTATACTGTCTTTAAATAAATACTTAATTGAAAGTACTTTATGTTCTAAAATTTATCTTTCCTCTAGATACTTAATTGCTGTCTCTTGTGAACCCCTTTTTCCTCATTTGTAAAATGGGGATTAGCAACACTTTTCAAATGTACTTAAACAAGATTGGTGTATGGATCAAACTGAGTTAAAATCCTTTCTACACTCTAATATGGACCCTATAAATATCAATTACTTTGTATATTCTTACAGTTTTGAAGATTACTATTTTTACTATGAAAACAAACTAAAGCAGAAAAAATTCCTATGGAGGGAGGCTGATCACCTATTACAGACAGGGCTTTCCTTGTAGTTACTCTGGAACAGGAGTTCTTGTGAAACGTCACACATTTGTGTTAAAAAGAAAATTTGAAAACATAATTTTCCAACATAATTGGGTTTCTAATGTATTTTTAAGAATTAAAAATTTTCAAAAAAGGGTCTATAATATAGCCTTCATTAGATTTACCAAAGGGGATCCATGACCCCCCCAAAAAGGATGAATTTTTGCTTTAGAAGGTATTAATAAATATACACTTTAAAGATGATGATACTTCATCAAAAGTCAAGCTGACATTAATGTAATTATAGTCAGTGATGGCGTGATAAATGAGTTCTGGAAATGAATTTTTTAATATATGGAAGTTGTTGCCTTTTTTAAAAACAACGTTTAAAAAATATGTTAAGTATTGGTTTCTATATTGTGATTTAACCAGTAACTTATAGCTGAGTGGCATCAAGTTGGCAGAGAAAAACTTTTGCTCAATACAAATCTGAAGAATTTGGCATCCTCTCTGTCCTTTTCATTGCTTTTGTGAGGGGTCACCCTGTTCTCTGCTTCCTTCCTGCTCTAATAAAAAGGGATAGAGTTTTGTATTTCTGTTATTTTAGAGCCTAAAGGAGTCTTGGAGATCTAGTCCAATCCCCCTTCACTTTACAGATAAGCAGCAGAGGGGATGAGTTGTATTTTAGACACTAGCTTCTTTCAGGCCTGTACCTTGCCTCATCTTTCTTGTCTGATCACTACTTTGTATCTTAACTACATGCTTTCAGAGATCAAGAAGATCTCATTTATTCTGGTACAATGATTCAGTCTAAGGATTATTGACTACATTTTAGAAATTAGTAAACCAAGGCCCTAAATTAACACTCCTTCCTTCCTTCCTTCCTTCCTTCCTTCCTTCCTTCCTTCCTTCCTTCCTTCCTTCCTTTCTTCTACTGCATACCTTTATCCTGATACGTTTTCCCTCTCACAGATATTTTGGTGATTATTTTTAATCAATGACACTTAACCAATGACATCTCTTTTTTTCTTTTAGAATCTATTCTTATAACAAATATGGTTGAGCAAAATAACGTGTTGATAAAATAATCTCCCCCTCCCCTTGTATTTCAAGCTTAACTCATTTGATATTAATGATATTTTGATGATATGACTTCACTTTTGGTAATTCTGCAATATATCTGTGCTTCTAATGTTATTTCTGCCTGTGGTTATTGAGTTTCAAATAAGGAATTCTTTTTTTTTGCTCCTGTGTTCATAGAGATATTAATAGCCATCTTGTGAAAAGGGCCAAAATAATGGCCTATTAGTACCAACTATGTTTGACTGGGGTATAAACCATTAAACATCTATTAATTATTAAGGCTGGTGATTAAAAAAAAAAACAACAGGAAAAAACTAGATGGTTCTTGTGGATGTCAGGTTCTAATTGGGAAGAGAAAAAAAAAAAGTTCATTTATGGTTGGGGGCACAAGGGTTGAATGTCAAGACTCAGCTGGACTTTAGGTTACCCCTCTTGACCATGCCAAGAGTCTGTCCGTCTGGTGAACATCAATACAAGGCAGGCTGGCATTTTGGTAATGATTAAGAGGACCTTAGGCAGTGTTGGAGGGTAAATACTAAGGCTTTGTGGTCCTCTAAGCAGGAGGAGTACGTGGTGATTTTTCTCATTCAAGTTGCTTGTTCTCAAGGGATCTGGGCAGCCTGGGCCAAAGGTATAGGGTGAAGCAAAGAAAGGAATTAGTTTACTTTTTGTGCCAGGGCTTTTCCTGGATTGGATGTGAGCAGGTGGGAGTCTTGGGAAAGGGGTAAATTGCAGCTTCTGGTGGTTTCTTTGGGAGCGAGGAGCCACAAAAAATAAAAGATCATTCTTTTCCCCCCAAAATTTTATTCCAATTTTAAATAGTCAGCATAATAAATTTGGTGGATTAGAAGGTGCTAACCGGGTTCACTACAAATTTGTTTTATAATCTCATCTGGGCCCTTACACAGTGATTAAGGCAATCTTTTTTATACCTTCTTAATCCATTGACAATGTCACTCAACATAGCATTTCTTACCAAACATTTTTTCATCCCTCCTAACGCATCCTCGCCTCATAAAATCCTCACTTCATCCATTCCTGCTAGCTATCCTCCTTTTGTGGCTAAATTCCTTTAAGTCCATCTACAATTAGTACTTTCCTTTCCTTTCTTCTCTTAATTGCTCTGGCTTTTGAGTCATCATTCAACTGAAAAAGCTCCAAGGTTATTAGTCATTCCTAAGTGCCAATCTCTTAATTTCTCGTCTTTATTCTTCTTGACCTCTCCACAATCTTTGCTGTTCCTTGACATCTTTTCCTGGATACTGTCTTCTCCAGGTTTTTAGAAAACCAATACTGAGGTTCTTCTACCTGTCTTGACCACTCCTTCAGTCTTTTTTTTTTTCTTTTTCTTTTTCTTTTTTTTTTTTTTCTTTTTTTGGCTGGTTCTTCATTCAGGCCATTCCTATTTACTGGTTTAGTTTTCCAAAGGGTTGTTTCTTGTCCCTTTTTTCTGTACTATTTTGTTTCATAATCTTATCAGCTCCCATGGATTCAGTTATCATCTAGGCTAATGATTCTCAGATCTCTTCAAGCAATCTATGTCTCTTGATTTCTAATTAGAATTTCCAATTGTTTATTGAATATCTTCAATTAGATGTCCTATAAACATGTATAAAATAAATTTTTTTCAATTGACCAAAATGCCTTCTCTCTCCCCTCCCATAAAATAAGAAAGAAAAGAAAAGCAGTTAAAACAAATAATATAGCCATACAACATAAATTCCTGCATTGACCATATCCAGGAAACATACATGGCTCAATCTGTACTCTTGAGTCTGTCACTATTCTGTCAGGAGGTGGATAACAGATTTTGTCATGGTTCTGATCCTGGTATTACTCCTGTCATCCTACTTGAATGCTACTGATGACTGTGTCCACTACAAATTTGTTACATAATTTCAATTGGACCCTCCTTGCAGCAAGGTATGCTTATGTCTCATTATTCATTCATTTGTTATTCCATTCAGTCAGCAGTTTTTCCAAAACTTGCTTTTTTAAAAAATCTCTTCCCCAAACCTCCCATGATTCCCCTTTATCCCATCCTCTCAGCTGAGTCCTCAGCTTGGCTCCCTTTTCTTTCCTCCTTGTTTCTAATTACTCATTCTTCCTGTACTCTACACAGTCTCATAGAAGGAGGAAAGTGGCATGGTTTTCCTTCTCCAGGTTGGCTCCCCTCTTTATACATGTACACTGGATGCAATCTTAAGTCTTTCAATTCTAGCCTATGTTTATGATATGTAGTGGTTAATGGAATTTTCTGTTTAGTGCATTGATCGATCAGAGTTCTTAAATTTTTCAATATGTTGTCATAATTTGGTTTTCCTGGTTTTGTCACTTTAATCAGATCATCTGAATCTTTCCAGAATTCCCTGAAACTGGTTTCTTATTGCATAATTATATTAAATCTTATGCCATTACTTTGGTGAGCTTTCCCCCAATTGACAGGTCCAGTTCTTTTCCAGCAAAGAACTGCTATAGATAATTTTTGTATATATTTCCATTCTTTATCTTTAGGGTAAAGATTTGGTGGTAGTTATAGAAGGGTTAGAAGATGCATATTGAGTAGTTTAATAATGATGGGCAGATTCAAATTGCTCTCCAGAGTAGATGGACCAACTGGCAACCTCACTACAATAGATTCATCACTTCTTTTTCCTCAGCCTTTTTCTTTGTCATTCTAGCCAGTCAGATAGGAGTGAGATTTCCTCAGTTATTTTTAATTTGCATTTCTCTAATAATGATTTAGAGTATTTTTTCATATATTTTTTGGTTTCCTGGATTTCTTCCCTGAGACCTTGTTCTTCATATCATTTGATAACTGAGGGAAGGGTTCTTGTTCTTATAAACTTCATTCAGTCGTGTGTATATCTGTATATATCTTAGAAATGAGACAGTTAGCAGAGTAACTTGCTTAACAGAGTAACAAGTAATTTTCTTCTTTCTCTGATTTGTTCATGATGTTACTTTTTTATGTCTAAGCCTTTTACCCATTGGAACATATCTTGATATATGTTCTAAGATGCTGATCTATACTTAGTTTCAGCAAAAATGATTTCCAAATTTTTTTCAGCAGTTTTTGGTGAATAGCCTTGAAGACATTTAAAATTCTGTCAAAGACTGAACTCATTATCTTTTACTCAAAACTCTCCTCTACCCAAACTTTCTAAGTTCCCTATTACTATTTAGTTTACTATTTTCCCAGTCACCTGGGCTTGCCACCTAGCTGTCCCGGCCCTCTATCTGATGCAAAGATTTGTCTGTACCTTAGTACTCACCTCATTCTTTTCATGCTGCTGCTGCTGCCGCCTCCCTGAGTCAGTCTCATCTTAAACCTGGGCCTGTCTCCTAGCTCCCACCTTGGTCTCCCTACCTCAGTTCTATACTTGCTACAATTCATTTTCCACTCAACTTGCTACAGTGAGCTTTCTAAAATGTCAGGTCTGATTATACAACTTCCATTAAACACCTGTGGTTCCTAATATTCCCCAGGATCAAATTAGAGAATCCTCAGTTTGGCTTTTAAAGCCCTTTAAAAATTGGCCCTTTCCTACTTGTCTAGTCTTCTACCTTGTCTCTTGCCTCCTACTCAGGGGTTTATTTTCTTTCACTAGATAATGTCCCAATTCCCAGCATTTTTACTGGATGTCCTTTGAGCCTAGAATGCTCTTTATATTTTCTTCAAATCTCTACTAAATTTCACCTTCAAGAAGAATAGATCCTTAATTATTAGTACTTAATCTTTAGTTTATTATTCTGTTGTATCTTGTTTGTACATAGTTATATTTATTGTCTCCCTTACTAGACTGGACTGGATGAGGACAGGGACTGTTTTTTTCTGACTTTATTGTTTTCCCAGCATTTAACATAGTATCTACCTGAGAGAACTTATTTATGAATGCTTATTTGCCTGATGACTGACTAGTTTGTCTAAATCTTAATTGAGTAAGTAGTTATATGGTAGTTAATTTACAGATTTGCCTTAGGTATGTATTTTCATGTTAGATTAAGTTGTATGAAATAGAGTGCTATTAATACATGGCCAAGAAAATGTATTTCCTTAAACAGTTTATAAAATATTTGCCACAAAAAGTTTTGAAGCTAATGGGTAGCTCATTTTAAACAGCTTTTTCATTTTCCATGTTGTTTTATCTGATAAAAGACTTAGAATTGTTGAGATAAAAGTTTTTGAATCACCATAGAGTATTTTCCAAAATTTAAAATATTGCCATTCATTCTGCAGAATTGATTAAAAGTAATATAGCCCTAGCTTGTGTGACCCTGGGCAAATTACCTAACCCTTACCCTAAGTCTTACCCCTACTGCTCTTCTGCCCTGGAATTAATACAGAGTATTGATTATAAGATGAAAGGAAAGGATTTTTAAAAAATGTAGCATATACCAAAGATTTTTAAAGTTGTTTAAACATGAAATCTTGTAATAATTAAATTAGCTACTTGATTGATTCTGGAATTGGAGTTTTGTTAGGCAATTCCACTTAACTTAATTGCTTCTACTTATTTAGTTTACCTTCTGTCTTAGAGTGGATTCTAAGTATTGATTCCAAGGCAAAAAGTTCAATTTTAAGCAGTTGGGGTTAAGTGACTTGCCTTAAGGTTACAGTACTAGGAAGTGCCTGGGGTTAGATTTGAAGCCAAGACCTCCCCTGGCTCAGGGCAGGCCTGGTTCTATTCACTGAGCCACCTAGCTGCCCCTTTTTTTTATTTTTAAAATTCATTTTTATTATATTTTTAGTTCTGAACTTTCTCCCACATCCTCCCCTTACCCCATTGATACAGGAAGAAATATAATCAAGCAAAACAAGTTCCCACATGGCCATTCCCCACCCTACACCCATCCCCACCGGAGGTGTAGGGGAAACTTCCATCAACACTCACCATTCCTCTATCTGGAAGTGGTTAGCATATTTCATAACAAAGTCTTTTGGAATTGTGGGTAGGTTATTGTATTGATAGGTTACTGTTTTTCAGAGTTGATTATAATATAGCTGTTACTATGTGAATTGTTCTGGTCCTGCTCACTTCACTTGCATCAATTCATATAACTTCCCAAGTTTTACTGAAACCACATCCCTTTCACTTCTTAACAGCACAATAGTATTCCTTCTCATTCATATACCTTTTTGTTTTGTTATCCCTCAGTTGATCGGCTTTCCCTCAGTTTCTTCAATTTCTTTCTCACAGAAAGGGCTGCTACAAATATTTTTGTGCAAAGCCCTTTTCCTCTGATCTCTTTGGGATATAGACCTAGGAGCAATATTGCTGGGTAGATGGATATGCATAGTTCCAAGTGAGTTCTTGCTGGATAGCTGGTATTCTTGGATGTGTCAGATACTACTGTGATTGTTTACTTCCATATATTGTGTGCCTAATCTGTTCCACTGATCAATCTATTTCTTTAACCAGTACCAACTTTTTTGGTGATTATAGCTTCTTACTTTGAGATCTGGTATTCCTAGGTCCCCCTCCCACTTTTTATTTCATTTATTTCCTTGATATTCTTAACTTTTTTGTTCTCTAGGTGAAATTAATTTTTTCTTGTTTTATGAAGTAATCTTTGGTAGTTTAATTATAACACTGAGTAAATTAATTTAGGTAGTATTGGCATTTTAAAAGAAAATATTGGTTACCTATGAACAATTTAATATTTCTCAAGTTATTTAGGTCTGTCTTTTTGTATAAAAAATGAGTGTTTTATAATTGTGTTCATATAGTTTGTCTTTCTCAATTATACTACTTAATTTTTTAGTGGAGTTTAGTTCTTCTGTTGGATTTTCTTGATAACAGAAATGCTGATAATTTATTATGGATTTATTTTATATCCTGCCACTTTGCTGAAGTTAATTATTTCTAGTATTCTCTAAATCAAATTATCACATCATCTGTAAAAAATGATCATTTTGTTTGCTCTTTGCCTAGTCCTTCAATTTCTTTTTCTTAATGCTATAACTGGCATCTTATTTCTAGCCTTAATAGTGAACAGTTAAGGTGGTCTTTCCATTAGTGGTGCACAGCCTTACTTTATTGATATTATTTTTCTGGAAAGATCTCTCATCTATCCCCATTTCAGATGACTTGGTTTTAGATAGATGTTACTTAGCATTTTAAGAACTTTCTTGCTTTTATTTCAATATGACAAAAGGAACTTCTTATTTGCAAATTGTGTTTAGAGAACTTAATCTTCAGTGGCTTCAAATTTGAGTCTAAATATAAATCTATTGGAAGGAATTGAACATTTTCACGAATTGACAATCCTATGGACAAGGACATAAATTACCCTTACTGAAAGAAGGGCCAAGAATACAAGTTACAGTTATCCACCAAATGATTCTTCTAACATCTTTCCTTCTAATACTAATAAAAAAAATTTAGTGAAGAAAATAGCAGTCAGTCTTTTTGTTTACTTAATTTCTATAATTAATGAATCTGTTTTTGATCCCACATCCCTTGCATTTGGGGAGGAGAGAGGAAAACTCTTGTATTATAAGCATAGTCAAGGAAAGCAAATTCCCTCACAAACTATGTACCCAAATTGGATGTATAGATAAAGAATGTCTACAGAAAGTGGTGGGTAGCATGTTTCAACAGGTTTCTGAAATCCCCAAATCAGTCATTACATTGATTGGAGTTCTTAAATCTTTTAAAGTTTTGCTTTTACCATGTTATTGTATAAATTGTTCTTCTGCTTCTGCCCCCTTCACTCTGCATCAGTACATAACATTCTTCCCAAGATTATCTTCATTGATTTCATTCAGCTTCCAAAGTACAATAGTATCCATTATCATCACATTTATAATTTGTTGAGACATTCCACAAATGTTGGGCTCTCCTTTATAATTCAGTTATTTGCCACCACAAAAAGAGCTATAATTACATCTTATTTGTTTCTTTTAACTTTAATCTATTTGGGTAGTGGCATATTGGTATGGCTGAGTCAAAAGGGATACATGGTTTAATAACTTCAGGGCATTTTTCCAAGTTGCTTTACCGACGACAGGAACCAATTTTACCAATTGGAACCCAAGGGGTCAGGAATCCTTATTCCTTTGCAGTGTTATTAAAGTGGTATTAATGACATTCTATTTTTTTTTTTTTTGTTTTGTTTTCTGCAAATCTGGGAAAGGCAAGTAGGCCAATGGAATAAGTGAATGGAATGCTTTTTAGATTCAAATACAAACTCCTGGGCATGTAAAATCCCATCACATCCTAACATGAATTTAGTTTCCCAAACTTTTGTACATTACAATCACACACTAAGGCTTTTTTGCTGTTCTTCACATAGGATACTACAGCTCCCCTTTTCATACCTTTGTATGCACTGGTCATCATCCTTCATATGTGCCTCTTAGAATTTCTAGTTTCCTTCAATGATGTATTTAAGCATCTTCCACGTGAAGCCTATTTGGATCTCCTCCAAAATTACTGTATATTATGTAGCTATTTTACATATGATTTTGTTTTTGTCGTAGAATGTAAAATTCCTTGAGGACAGACTGATCTTATTATCCATATCTCCAGATACCAAACTCGAAGTAGGTGTGCTTAATTAATGTATGTTGATACCAGATTCCAACTTCAGTCATTTGTCTGGATCAGTGCTAGCTGTTCAGAACTAGCTGTTATATAGAACAAACATATTAACATATGCAGGCAACTGCAGGTTTTATAATGTTGAATTTCTTAGTTTTTGTTTGCTTCTCTTTGAATATTTCAGGGATCTGTGATTTCTTAGGTGTGCATACTCCGCCCACTACTACTTATGGTAGATTTAGATCTGTGATTCCCAAAGTGGGCACTACCTGCCCCTGGAGGGTGCTGCAAGGGGGGTGGTGTGATGGTCACAGGTGCATTTATCTTTCCTATTAATTGCTATTAAAATTTTAAAAATTTAGTTTCCAGGGGGCTAAGTAATATTTTTTCTGGAAAGGGGGCGGTAGGCCAAAAAAGTTTGGGAATCACTGATTTAGATAATCTCCACTGCATTACATCCTGTTTTTTTACAGCCTCCTTTATTTTCATCTCTCCATCTGCCTCCTTTCTCTTAAACCTATACTTCTTTATTATAGCCTTCCTTCTATCTACCCTGCTCTAATCCACTTTCACTTTAAAAAATTCATTAAATACATACTGATGTTCCAGACAGTTTTACCTACCAAACCCCAGGGATACAAAGATAGAAGAGTTTCTGGCCTTAAGGAACCTTAGACTTCTCTACTTTTATAGATCAACCCTATAGGTTTTCTTTACTTTTAAATCCTTTATCACTACTCATTAACACCTTTCACAACTTGATCTATTCCTCAACTCTGAATTCACTCCCCTATCTTTTGCAGCTTTGATAGGAAACTCAAAACTACCCATTGGCCCCTCTCCAAATAAATTTGTTATTCAATCTTACTTAGAGATCTACATCTGTTTCAGGTCAATCCTTTTATTTTTCTCTAATTGTAACTATAGAACCTTTTCAGCTACTTTTCCAGTTTAGCCCTAGAGCCAGTAGACATAACTCCTGATTCTCAGCAAATGTCTGTATCTTGACTGAGGACATTAAGATCATCTTATATTTAGGGGGATGCCTGCTAGTTTCTCTGGCTCAAATCCTATTTTTACTCCCTGCTAGTCCCTACTCACAGAGCCTTGCAGTTGCTGTTAAGTATCTGAAGAAATATTCGAATTCTGGTCTTTTCTAAGCCCAGTGCTTTATCAAACACTGTTACCACTAGCTGCCTTTAGGATAAAATACATACTGTTTAGGGCTGTCATTTTCTGACCCTGGCCCATTTATTTTATATTTCTTCTCTTTGGGCACTGTTTTGAGTCAAGCTATTATTTTTAGTTCCTCAGAACTCTAGCTTGGTTGGTAGTGGGGATTAAATATTACCTTCCATTGATTTCCCCTTTCTCCACTTACATAATAAGTATAGTTAAATAAAACACATTATCCACATGTTTTCCAGAACTCAAAGTATATTTGCTGTTTTCCCATTTTTCTCTCCCTTTTTTTTCCTTTTAGAATCCCTGTCTTACTTAAGGATCAGCCTAGATATGTCATACTTTGCTCCCTAGCTGTTCCTCTTCTTACGCTTTAATTTAGATGACCTTTTTGTATGCACATGTAGTACCCTCCAGTCAAATATGAGCTTTCTGAGGACAAGGAATATAGCTTGATAATTGTTGAATTGACATTGATTCCCCCTCCCCACCCCCGCCCCCCATTTTAAGTCTATTCAACAAGTATTAAGTGCCCCACTGTGTGCCTGACTTGGCTCTAGGTGTTGGGAATACAAAAAAAGGTGAAACAGGTTCTTATTCCTGACACACCATTCAAACTACTCTTTAAATAAAGAGATTTACAGGACAGATGGAAAGATAATCATGGAGAAGATTAGAAAGGGATTGGGAAAGGCTTCTTGCCAAAGCTGGGAATTTAAGCTGAGTCTGGAAGAACCAGTGAAAAGCATTGAGTTGGGAGATGGGAGTGTCTGCTGTGAGGAACACCTGGAGGCCACTGTGAATAAATGTGCAAGGCCAGGTAGGAAGGAGCTGGCTATAAGGGACTTTTAAATTGATCAGGATTTTACATTTAACCCTGGAAATGATGGGAAACCACTACTGTTCACTGAATAGGGATGTGTGTTAAATTTCCAATTTAACATCAGTCTGACAGTTAAGTGTAGGATGGACTAGAGACCTTGGAGCTGACCAGAAGGTATTGTCGTAGTCAGCATAAGATAATGAGGGCCAGGACCTAGGGTAGTGGCAATGTCAGGAGCAGCTGGGACATAATGGAGAAATGTTAAGAAGGACTTGGCAGTGGATTGGATTGAAAGAGGAAGGAGTTAGATTGAAAACCTGAAATGGGAGGAGATGGTGATTATTTTGATTGGAGATTTCATTAATCATATTGAAGAGTTTTAACAGCTTTACTTCAGTTCCTGTCTTTTAAGCTTCTATCACCCACCAGTTTTGCCACCTAACTATAAGATTTCTAGTATTTGGGTATTCCTCCTTCTGACTGCAGTTGTGTAGATCTTTCTCTTCAGTGCATTCACCTGTTTTAAGCCCTTTTGCTTGCTTTCATATCTAACCTTGAAAGTCTAATGTTAGCATCTTTAATAAATGTTTCACAAATTGCTTGTTTTAGAATCATTTGACCAGCAGACCTTAAAGATAGCAGGAACTGTGCATGCATTTGAAGGATATAGGGTAGTGGACCAGCCAGGAAGAAACTAGATGTACGTGAAGTTAGTGTTTGATTGATTAGGTCATCTTTGGCCACCAATATGAGCTTTTTCATGTTTCTTTCATTCTGGAAACACTCTTAACTTGTGAACCCTTCTCTCTGTTGTCTACCCCCTGATTTCTCAGCTTCTGCTTGAGAGCTGCTGAACCTCAAAGGGAAAAAAGTAGAGCCTTCCTTGGGCTACAGTGATCTAGCTTTTTTCATCAAGAATGAGTCCATAAGAGCTTCCTTCATTTCTTCCTTAAACTTCCTCAGTTTTTGTCCTAGCCCCAGAACCACTATCTAATCATTGCTACTCCCTTGTTGGAGTTTTCCTCCAGTCTCCAAGATCCATCTTGAGAGACAGATGAATGGCAGAGCATCTGGAGCTTTGGGACCCAATATCTTTGATATGAAGATCAGATTCTCTATTTGTAAAGCATTTACACAGAGTTCTGGCACATAGAATTTGATAAAATTCTCCTTTCCTTCTCAACTTAGCTTTACTTTTATTTTTTAAATTTTTTTTGCTAGTGCTTTTTCTTGCTGTCATATTAATTTCTGAATATATTTTCCTCCCTATTTCCATACATAGGGAGCAAAGATTTAAAAAGAAGGGAGAAGTTGATTCTGGAAAACTAACATGAACTACCCTCTCAGGATGAAACTTAAGTCTATATAATTACAGTGTCATTGTGATGCTTCCTCTTAATGCCTCCTTTAGTGTTTGTCAGTTCTATGTTTTTACTGTTCTTTTCTGAATTCTTTATAGTCATCTAAATAATATTTCATTTTCAGTAGACACCTATTTGAATTTTTTTTTTTGCTACCACAAAAATTGCTGCTCTGAATGTTTTTTGATATATTTAAGACTTTTCTATCTTTGAGCTAGTCACTTTAAAAAACATAATTACAAATTGTTTTCCAGAACATTTGAGATAACACATGATTCAATCAATGGTGTATTTGAAAAGATCTTCCCCTCCCCCGTCGCCTCATTTCATTAATTTCATTTTCTTTCCCCAGCAAGAGTTTCTTTCATGTAACAATATATCCACACTCTCCTTTGTTATTCTTGTTTGGTTAAGAATTCTTCCTTTGGTCTTCCAGTAGCCTTTTTCATACTTTTATCTTCTCTCTGCCTCTGCTGCTTTTGGTATTGTTGATTACTCTTTTATATTAGGCTGTTTGTTCATTTAAGAAGACACTATGCTTTTTTTGTTCCTGTGCTTCTCAGTTACATTTAAAATCATAGTAATGGGGGAAATTTCTACTCAGACTTTTCTTGCTTCTTTGAGGCACCACAGACAAGGTTATGACCTTCATTTTTTTAAAGTTCAGAAAATAAAGTTTCTCATTTGGCTTGTAGTCTCCAGCCTGTCCTGGGGGCTGATCAAATAAGTGCTACCCAAACTTATTTAATAATAACAGCAGTTTAAATGTATCTAATGCTTTGGCTTAAGTGTTTTTCTCTATAACTTACTACTTTACAGAAAAATGCAAATCTAGCAAGAGAATTCTATTGTGAGGTGGTTCATTCTTGATGTGCAGGAGTTTTTTTCAGTAGTGCAATATTAATGTTTTGATATTTCAGAGTTTTGGGGACAGCTGGGCCTGGGAACCAAGGCTGTCACCCCTTGTCTGGTTCAGGTCCAAATCTGATCACTGCCCTTTGGTTTTGACTTCCCTTTGTGGGGGAGTTCCAGTAGACCACTCAGTCACCATTAGTCATTTAGAAAGCTTTGTAGGCTCTTTTTGGGGTCTGGGATTCCTGCCATGGTTTTTCTAGTGCAGACTTCAGGTTTGGCTAAAAGTTGGAACTGAGACTCCACTCACTTGCTGGAGTCAGAACCACACAGCTACTTTTTGATTTTGAACTTGCCCTTTACTAGCTCCATGTAGGGGCAACTAGGTGGTGCTGCTGCAGGTGGCACACTGTAACTTAAGTCAGGGAATCTCATTTTCCTGAGTTAAATCTGGCCTCAGACACTTCCTAGCTCTGTGACCTTGGGCAGGCCACTTACCTGTTTACCTCAGTTTCTTCATCTGATAAGGGAGCTGGAGAAGGAAATGGCAAAGCACCACTCCAATATCTTTGCCCCCCAAAAAACCAACCAAACAAAAAACAACTCAAATGGTATCAGAAAGAGTCGGACATGTCTGAAATGACTGAGCAAAAATAGGTACATATAACTCTAGGGCTGGTGACTGCTTCTCATCCTGTAACTACTAGGTAGTGAGAACTGCCCATTGGTGCATGTTCTATACCTTCCACAAGTTCTGAACCCTCCCTTTATGCTGGTTCTGAGACCTTTCTGCCAAGCACAGCTTCTCCCTACTGCCTTGGTATGTGCTCTTCTCTATGGGCTCCTGGCCCATATTTGTCTCCCTTTTGCCTCACTTGGGCTAGAAGAATGACTGCTTTTTTCCTCCCTGGGATTTCCCCTTCAGATTCTGGTCTGGTGCACTTTCTAGATCTATTTAGGGCAGTGGAGGGCCAGTCTAGATGTTTGTTGAGAGAAATGCTAAGTTTTAATTAAAGGCTAGTAAAAATTCAAAGATACAATCCCCCCTCCCCCCCAACCAAACAACCCAGACCTTCCTGAAATCTATTTATTCTAGGTTCTAGGGCCTCAGGTTTAGAAACTCCCTTCATGACAAGATGATTTTAGATATAATCTGTTTCAGTGTGGTTATCTTCATCTATACTTTGTAATACACATGAAAATAGCCAGGGGAAATACATTAGAGATTCTTACTTTCAGAGACCAGTGGGACTATGTTCTGATTTGGTTATATTTTATCTTCTGATTTATTTCCAAGACCTAAAACTTGGAGAAATTCCTTTCTATGATCCTGGCAACATAAAAAAAAATTTTTTTTTGGCATACATTGCTATTGTAATGCATCTTAGCTCATAAAAGATTTAAGAGAAATGGAGACAAACTGTTAAGCTAGGAGATCAGGAAATTATCACAAAGGAACATCATAAATATTGGTTGATATATATGTAATTTTATTTTTGTAGGGTACTCTTGGTAAAGAACTTCCTTGGGCAATACATTTTAGCACTTTTCTGGACAATGTAGCATTCCATGCTCCTCTGAGAAGTGGTTAAGTAACTTGTCCATGGTTACTTAAATAGTTTAAGGCAAAATTTACCAAAATCTTGATGCCAAGGCCACCTCTTCATTATATAGAACACTGACTTTAAAACAAACTTTTTCTAAATTGAAATAATAAAATTTAATGTTCCAAGTGATGGGGAAATCCTGTTAAATGGCTTTTAGAATTTAGGGCTTGAAGCAGCCTTCAAGAAAGGTCCTTGTTAAAATTAACACTGAATTTGGAGGTACATGTCTATAACTTAAGTCTTCATTCTACTATTTAGCTGTTGGAAAGCCTGAAGGAACTTAAAAAAAATCTTGAAAAAAAACACCTTACAGGTCATTCATTCCCAGCCTCTGCTTGAATAAAAATGTCCTACAAAACAACCTGAGTGGCCAAATGAAAGCCTTGGCTTGAAAAGGTTCCCAAAGAGCTAAATTTTGTGGTTGTTGTTCTTGTCTGACTCTTCTTGGCCCCTGTAGATCTTCCCATTTATCTCTATGGGTGGTGTGTTTTTTTTTTTTTTTTTTTTTTTTGGTGGGTGGAGGGCAAGGATACTGAGTTTTTTATTTCTTCTCTAGTGGATCCTTTTGTCAGGCAATCAAAGGTTAAGTGACTTGCCCAGGACCACCGCTAGGAAGCATGTAAGGCCAAACATTTTGTGGTGGTTTTTTTCTAAATTGTTTTTTCTCAGGCTTTAAAAAAAAAAAAAGAATATATTCTTTCCAAATATTCTACAAGATGAACTTAATTCCGTCAGCTGATCTTTGTATGTCATGTTCTTAAGTCTTTTTCTCATCTTGGTCATCATTTTCTTCAGCATGTCAGGGTCCTTCCTAAAATGTGATATTGATCATTGAACCTGATACTCTATATGTGGTGTGACCAGTAACGAGGAAGGATAGTCACCTTCATTATCCTTAACACTATGATATTTGAATGCAGCAGCCTAAGATCAACCTGGATTTTTGGCTACCATGTCAGTTGTTGACTTAGTGAACTTGCATGCCCTAGTATCTACCTCCTGCGCCTTCTGATAAATAAGGGTAAGAGATTGGACAAACTGCTGTCCAGGAGTGGCTTTTTCCATGTTAATTATATTTGTAAAGCTTTTTTTTTTTTTTTTTTTTTTTTTTTTTAAATCCAAGTATAAGGCTTGAGTGTTTGTCCTTGTACAAGTAACAGCTTAATGGTTTGGTCCATTGCTCTAAACTTGGACAAGGTAGTTTTGGAGCTTTACTCTCACAACACACTAACAGTCTTCACTTGATTTTGTCTGTTTCTGATATATTGGAATCAGTGATTAAAAACAATAAAAAGAAAAAAAAAACTTGAAACAACTCAGAACTGAGTATAGATCCTTGGTGGAGCTTGCTTTCCAAGCTGGTATCAGATTTATTGAATATGTTTGGAAAAGAGTATTGGATTTGGAGTCTGGACCTGGACGTAAATCCTAGGCCTGCCATTGATTGCTAAGTTGGACCTTGAATGTGGCACCTACCTGGGTCTCAATTTCTTGGCAATATAATGGTAGCACTGAGACCAGAAGAAATCCTGGATCTAGCCAGTTTTAAACTAGTTCCAAATCCACCTAACTGAAATTATCCAGTCTTCTACATATTTTCCAAAATAACAGCATGATACTTAAGTGCTCTGCTAAATTTATACAAGCAAATCTATGGCATTTTTTTTTAATCCAACAGAAAATTAGATTAACCCGACATTGCCTGTTAAGGATAAATAACCATTCTGATTGCTTCCTTTTATAGGTGTTAACTAACCATCTCTTTGATAATACTTCTAGAATTTTGCCAAATTAAATTCACCGTAATATAAAGACTGTTCCTCTTCCTTTTGACCTCTTGTACTTTTCCCCTTATACATAAAGAGGACAGGATTATAAAGCATTTGATTTATATTCAGGTTTAAATCTAGACATTTGCTTTTTGCTTTTGAGACTTGGAGCAGATTGCTTTTCTCTGGGGCCTCACTTTCCCCATTTCTAAAATGAAAGAGTTTGAATAACTGAATTTTTTCAGCTCTCAGATTTTATAATTAGATAATTAGCAGGCACCTAATCCAGTCTGTACCTGGAAAAAATACCTTCTACAATATATAATGGACCTCTCTGATTTTTGCTTGAGTTTTCAACCTTTACTCAGGGACCTCCAATCAGATTATCCAAGACCAGTGATTTTTGATCATTCCTCAAACTTTTCTCCCTGAATTTTGATCTGTCACTTTTTCCCTGTCCTCATCCCTTTCCTCCTTAATTCCCCTTCTCATTTGCAAATCTCTCCTACATTCTATCTTTCTATCTCTTATTGTCTCTCTCTTATGTCTCTAGCTTATCTTCCCTTGTTCTGTCCCTACTCTTTGTGTTTCTTTTTAGTCTCATTTCTCTTTTTGCCCATTCTTTCTCCTAACCTTTCCCCTCTTTTCTCTTTTTCTCACTTTTCTCCCTTGTCTTACTTTTCCTTTTCGCTTATTCATTGTTGCTTGGGTCCTGTCTTCCCTCCATCCACTCTTTCTCTTTCTTTTTATCTCTACTTCTCCATCTGTTACTCCACCTAAGAGTTGATAGCAACTTGCTTATTAGTGTAGTTTTATCAATCTGATATAAGTTTTGCTTCATTTTTAGGATTTCATGGGCTTTGGGAAAGATAGTTTGGATAGATTGTCAGTGACTGTAAGAAATTAAAAATAAAACTCAACTTTTTTCTTTTGACAGCTTTTTTTTTTTTTTGGTTCAGAGAGGATTTCAAAACAATTTTGTTTTTCTAATTTCTACCAGTCATTTGCAGCAACTCATTTCAGGTACTTTCTCTGCTTCTAACTAGATATTAGCTACCTGCATCCCACTTAACTCTTCTGGACCTCACTTAATAAAATGGAGAACTTGGACTAGGCCGTCTTATTTCCAGCTCCATCACACTATGTAAGAAATGTAGGTCAGTGGCCTCATTCATTGAAATTTGATTGTTTATCTTTTGTTTTTTCATTAGCTTAGAAAACTGATCAGTTTTACTGATGCTTTTAAAAAACATAACTATGATCTCTCAGTAATATCTCCCAAGCATCCTCCCTTGTATTCAAGTAGTGCTAGTTAAACAAATATGTCAACCATATCTGAGAGCACATGCTTCATTCTGTACTACTTGTTCACAAATCCTTAATGAGATGGGCAATGGGTTTCTTTATCATTACTCCCCTGGAATCAAGTTTTTGAGTTCTTATGTTTTAGTGTTTTCATTTGTTAGTGTGATTAATTATATGTATGTTGTTTTCTTTATTCTTTATTAACTGAGTTTTCACAAGTTTCTCAATTCTTATAGTCAGATAGCACAGCAGATAAGAGTGTTGTTGGACTTAGAAAATCAGCCTCAGACACTTACTAGCTATATATATAGATCATGGCAAATCATATAACCTCAGTTTTCTTATCTGTAAAATTGGGAAATATTAATAGCAATTACTTTCTAAAGTTTTTGTGAAGAAAAAATGAGATTATTTGTAAAGCACTTTGTAAAACTTAAAGTTCTCTATAAATGGAATTAATTGACAAACACTACGACTGCTCTAATGAATATCTATACCTCCATTGGTAGGTATTTAGTTTCTTCACCCATGAGTTCCCTATTCCAATAAAATCACAGTTCTACCCCCGTCTCCTTTCCTTATTATTGCTTTTTATGGCACTTTCCCTGACTGCCTTCTTTGGTGGGAATATATACTCAGTGATGTCAAGAAACAAAAGTTTAGAACAGTTCAGCCACTTTCTTAGCATAGCTCTCAATTGTTTTCCAAACAGTTAGACCAATTCAAAACTCAGCCTAATCTAATATTTTACACTAAGCAGAAATGTGTCATTTTAACTTAACATGTGCCACAGAATCCAGCATACCTGTTTTTGCACTGAGACTAGCTGTCAAACATTAAATTTTGGACATGGGGTGGGGAAAATCACTCATTTGATCTAATCATTTTGTAGCATTTGCTAAGTTCCAGACCTGTGCTTACTGCTAAGTTTCTAGATGCAAAGACAAAAATGAAAGTAACTTATCCAAGGGCATATTTATTATCAAAATACCTCCCTTTCTTTTCCAGTCCAGGAAACCAATGCAGTAGACTTCTTTGCCTATTCATAAAACCTAGTTTGTGCGTCTTCCCTGGTTGAATGTTCCACCATGTCAAGTCTCAACTGTTAATTTATAAATAACATATACCTTCCATATAGTGCCCAAAAATTTGTTCAGGTTTGTTCTTTTTAAGTACTTAAAACCATCCCTCCCTCCTGCATTTTTACTTGGAGGTATGTTTTTTCATTCTATTCTCTTTTGCAATTAGAAAAAAATTTTAGCTTGATGATTTCCAATGAGAGATTTTGTTATATTTAATCCATTCCATTTAGAGAAGAGGGGGCACTTTAGATAGTATAATACAGCAGATTCTTATTAACGTAGTTTGTGACTAATCTTTTAACATTTTCAGGTAGACCAAGAATTGTAATGTGAGGTGTAGGTATGTTAAGTGAAAGTTGCCAAGCTCAGGGGGGAAAAGAAAGGACTTATTGTAGGATCTGGGAGTAGAATCCAGAAAAGTTTTTTGAGGGGCATTTTTATTCTGGTCTTTGAAGCATAACCAGAATTTCTGTAGGAGGAATGGCAATGGATTTCTAAATGGAAAGTGGTTTGCAAAGGCTTTTTCTGGTAGAGGAAGTTTAGGCTAAATGGAAAGGTATGTTTTTGTTCATTTGTGTAGGAGGTCTTGAATTATACGACTTAGAAGCATTGTGTCTTCCAACAGTTAATATTCCATTAATTCATTCCCACACTTTGTTTAGCCATTACCTTCTGGATGGACAACAATTTTATTTCCAATTCTTCATTATGATGAAATTCACAGTTTTTTATCTCCCTTAACTAGTCTTCTTTTGACATTTCTTTTTTTAAAAAACAAACCCAATATGATGTTTCTTGCCTCGCCCCCTCTTTTTTTTAAACTAAAAGTGGAATATTTGCCTTGGGTTCCTATTTCCTCTTCTCTAAACTTTTCCTTCAGCAGTCACTAACCTTCACTGCTTCTTTTACATTTCTGTACATGAGTCCCAAATCTTGCAGGGAAAATTTGACCTGGGTTCAAATTCAGACTTGTTTATATATGACATTGAGTTCAAATTCTTATTTCTGCTACTTCCTATATGATCTTAGAAGTAATTTAACATCTCTTCTTGCTTTAGTGCCTCCTGTACTTTGTAGAAATGGATTCTGGTGACTCCTGCAGTGCTTTCCAGATAGAAATCTATTTGATTTCTTGCTGAAGTCAGAGTAGGGAACAATCATTTTATTTAATGTCCACCATGCATGGTGCTAAAGTGCTTTTACAGATTTGGATGTAGAATACATGTAGAGCAAGGTATGAACTTATAATAACTTCTCTGGGGCTCTCTTTTGTTAGCGTCCCTTCAAAACAAGTTTCAGGTAATTTTTCACTTTTTTCATGGACTATCGTAATAGGTCTTCTAATTCATCACATGGACTCAAGTCTCTTCCATTTCCTGTTCCTATATTCAGTGATATCTAAAGCACATCACTCTCTTTTCCATATACAGCCAATGAAGAAGGATCCTGGTATTTAAATACTTTGGTCACAATCCAGGCTCCAATCTACTTTATTTAATAGGTTCTTGGATTTGGCTCAGTTGGCATTTTTCTCTGTTCCTTACAAAAGAAATTCCATCCTCCTCTTCAGGGCTTCCCTATCTGCCAGGCCCTTCCCCTCAGAATATGCTTCCAAATCTCTAGTTTCCTTTAGTGTTCAAGTCTTTTCTGAATCTTGTATTCCCACAATTTATCTTGTATTTTTCCTTTCATTTTTCTAGTGTTTATAACATAACTGTATATTAAAAAAGGCGCAAAGCACAGAAAATTGATGTTTTATATGAGAAAACATTTCAGAAAACTAAACCTTTAAGAGCTGTACTCTTTAGTGTCAAAAATAATTTTAGATTTTCATGGTTGAAATATTATTGAAAAACTGATATTTTTCATTACTTGGGCACTTTTAGCAAAATTACAAAAAGTTATTTAACGCCAAAATGTCTAAAGTCTTAAGCCTACATTTTGAAAAGCCATTGTTAGTCAAATAAACTAATTCAATGTTGCAGTAGTTTAATAGTCTATTGACTTAAGTTGCTTTTGTACATATATTCATATAAGCCTATTCTCTAATACAAAATTTAAAATATTTAGGCCTTTTTTTTCATATGTTTTAGATTTTATTTTATTTAGATAAACATCAATTTTAGTTAAAAAATCCAAAGGGCTCTGAAGTTATCAAAATCCTCAGATATTAGTTTTTTGTGATGATTTTTTGTTTGTTTTAAAAAGAGAAACAAGTCAATGATAAAGACTAGATGAGAGACAATGAAGAACAAATATGTGTGTGTGTGTGTGTATATGCAAGGTAAAGAAATATATATGTCTCCATGCTTTTTCCCATAGAATATAAGCTCTTCGAAGACAACTATTTTGGCTTTTTGTTTTCCCTAGTTTGTGACACATAGTAAACAGTTGATAAATGCTTGCTGGACCATATGATTAGATCATTTTAAGCTCAAAAACCTATTCCCTTATCTACCTGTGAGGGAATCTAGAGAAAACAGTAACAGGGTGCTATGAGAAATTTAATCCAGGGGAAATAGGAATAATAAGATCTTGACTTCAAACCATAATGTAAAAAAAGACAGCAAGGGCGATAGGAAGTTGTTCTATACAAGTTTAGAAGAGGGTATGTGTGTTTGACTTTTGAGTTATGGGTCAGAAGTGGATGTGTGGGCAAAGCTGGAGACACATTGGAGAAAAGAGGAATGTTATGAACTCAGCCAGGGATGTGGAAAATGGAATATTATGTTTGGAGAACACTAAATAGTTTAATTTGATGATAGAATAACTTCATATAGGGGGTAACTTGAAAGTTTTTTAAATGTTGGACTGAGGAGTTTAGCGGCCTCTAGTTTAGCACTTTGAAGAGAAACATGCATTAAGTAAGACATGACAGCTACTGAAAAATTTTTCTACTTGTTGACTTGCTGTTTCTTTCTTTCTTTTTTTTTTTGCGTTGCATTTTTCAGTTATTTTACAGTATTCTTTATCTTTGGACCACTTATCTTTGGGTAATGCCTTGTGATTTTTGTGTATTTTACACACATACCTATACTTGTGTATGTGTACACACACACATTATGATACCAAACTCTTTTAGATACAGATTTTTTTTCTCATTCCACTACTTCCCTCCCCTTGTATTCATATTAATAATTTCTTATAGTAATATTCCATTTTATTTGTATACCAAAATTTTCTTATCCATTTCCCAAGTGAATGGGCAACTCCAAAAAGTACTGTTATAACATTTTTACATGTAGGAGGACCTTTTTGTCTTTGATCTCCTTAGGATATATACTTAGCATGTGTCAAAGGGTATAGACATTTTTTCACTTTCTTAAAATTTAAATAGAGTTCTAGAATGATATCAACACTTCAAAACTTCACTGATTGTGAGTGCATCAGTGTTCTAGTGATTTCTTTCCCCCTTCTTCTTTAATTTTCTACAAGCCTGTTACCCTCTCTTGGATTAGATGCTGCCAAGATAACAATTTCTCTATACCTCTATTAGATTTAAGGTCTTTGTGGATAGGGACTATCAGCTAGGCACTGTACTAGTGACTTGAGAAATACTGACTAACTGACTGAGTACTGTAAATATTACCATATAATCCCTCCTACATTAAATATTCTTATCTTTTGTCTTTCTTTTCAATTTACTAGGTGCTCACTGAACCTGGGAATGTGGTTCTTTTTGTATTTCTCTTAGTACTTGAAACAATGTTTTATGTAGTTGTCTGTAGTTTGTAATCCTTTTGAAAACCATTCCTATTTGTCTCACTAGGGAAAGAAAGTCTCTTAAATATCTTACACCTCTTAAATCTCACACAAATTTGCATATGTTCCAGTGCCAATAGCATCCTCACAATCAGTTTCACTTTTTATCCTAATTTTATTTATTTTTGCCTGTGCAGAAGCTTTTCAGTTTCAGATCTTAAAAGTTCCTTTTTTGCTTATGGATTCTTTCCTTAGGCTTATGAAAAATGCCTGGCTTGGTTCTTTAATAATTTTTTTCTGGTTTGATATTAATATTTGGTTGCATTGATACTTAGATGATTACGATATATGGTGTGAGATGTTTGTCCATACCCAATTTCTAACAAATTGCTTTTCAGTTTTCCGTGTACTTGTCAGTCATCTTAAAATATTTGTTGGGAGGATTAGACTTTTTAACAACAGGATAGAACTAAAGGATGTCAGATGAACAAAGTGCCCCCCCTCCCCCATGGTTATTTTAAGAATATGGTGCTTTAACTATAAAAAACATCTTATGCAGAATGTACTATAACCATTCCAAACTGTTTACTTGGGGATAACCTGGAGACTGGCTTGGCTTTTCCTTCCTAATAAACCGATAGGTGACAACTTGATTTTGCAGTCTCCCCTTTCTTTCCCACTCACCTTTTTAAGTTCCTAGCTTTAACATAGTATCCAGTTTGGCCTCTGAATTTCAACTTAAGGAATTAAAAAAAATTTTTTTAGTGCAAACATGATACTTACAGAGGGAAATGGAATAGATCTAATGACCTGATCATTTTAGTAAAGATATCAATACTTTTGTGGGTAGATTTTTCCCATGGAAATCTTAGTTGTTTTAAAAATGTTTTTATATCTAACATTTAACTGACTTGGAATATGTGATTTTTTTTTTAATAGGGATTTATCAAAGATGTTCATGAGGATTCCCTGACAGTTGTTTTTGAAAATAAGTAAGCTTTTCTTATTATTAACCTTTGAACGTATGACCTTTTTGTTAATGCGTTATTTGTTTGTTGGGACTTTATTTCTAAGTTTTGAGTTTTAAAAGATTCCATTCAATTGCCTTTCCTCAGTCTATTATAAACATAACCTCCCCACAGGTATGCACAAAAACAGGCATAAAAATAGAAATAGAAAAGAAAAATTAGTTTCTAAGTGAATTGGACAAAGCTTGAAACTTGGGAGGTACAATGGCAGGAGGATTGTAATGCTATAACAGGTTGTGGACCAATGGTTCCCAAACTTTTTTGGCCTGCTGCCCCCTTTCCAGAAAAAATGTTACTTAGCGCCTCCTGTCACATACTATCACCGCCCCATTACAGTTATTCACTGCCCCCAAATGCGCCTGTGGCCATCACCCCCCTTCCCCCCATCACTGCAGCACCCATGAGGGGGCAGTGGCGCCCACTTTGGGAATCACTGTTGTGGAATAAAGGTCAAAGGCACTAAATCTCCCTTTTTTAAAAAGTGGATTTAGTCCAAATATGCTTCAGTACACTTTAATTAAGACCTCTTTTTAAAAAGCAACCATGCACACATTCTGAGATTGTCATGTATGAGTGAGGTCCTTTTATAACCAACCATCAATGACATGGAAACAGAAAAATGGGAAACATAGTCAGGATGGGGTGGAACAAATTAATAGGCTGTCCACTTTGAGCAAGTCTGCCCAAAAGTTACTACTTTTAAGCTATAGAAGCAAATAGAGGTAGGGAGAAGGGTAGAAAAGAGCACTCACTGAAAAAGAAAGTGCAGGTTTTCTGGTTTTTTGTTTTTTAAATCTAAGCATCAATGCAAGTTGGTATCTGGCAGTACAGTGTTCAGCTACTAAAATTCAGTTTCCGAGTTGTCTGGAGCAATTTTGATAGTTTACAATATACTCTATGAAACATGATTCAGAATTTTTATGAAACAATTATTTTCTTTTCTTCCATGTATTCCTCCCAAACAAGAGGACAAAGCCCTTATAGCAAATGTACATGGTTATGTAATTTTTCGAAGTAAACGGGTTTTATAACAGTGCATACATATCTAAATTATAAATTGAGTGTCATGTTTCTAACAAATTATAGTTGAGTTTGTGATTATAAATCTTTTTGGTAAGCTTCTATACATGCAATGCTTTGGATCTTACATTTTTTTCTATTTTGGTACCTCACTGTTATCTAGAGCACTGATGGGCAAACTTCAGCCCCAATGCAGGCCCCCTGAAATGTTCTGTCTGGCCCCTGGGCATTATTCCTTATCTGAAGAATACATTGAGTAGGATACAATACCATGAAACTTCGAAAGAGTTGCCTTAGAAACAGACTGACAGATGAACATTTTCTTTCCTATGGCCCCCTCTTTAAAAAGTTTGCCTATCACTGATCTAGAACATTTTTTTCAGTTTTGATTGATTATTAAAGTTAATTATAAAAATATGATAATATATGTTTTTTGCGAGATGATTTGATAAAAGCATTGACTAAAATATCTTTAATTTTTAGCTGGCAGCCTGAACGCCAAGTTCCATTTAATGAAGTAAGATTAC
Source organism: Gracilinanus agilis (assembly GCF_016433145.1). Lineage (NCBI taxonomy): Eukaryota > Metazoa > Chordata > Mammalia > Didelphimorphia > Didelphidae > Gracilinanus > Gracilinanus agilis. The sequence goes on from NC_058132.1 coordinate 680,695,539, forward strand.
CTCCTCCTCCTGATATAAAAAAAGAAATTAGTGAAGGAGATGAAGTAGAGGTAAGCACTTTTATGTTTATCTTATGGACATTGGTATCTATTTAAATTTCTGTTTTATTTGAAAGAAGTCTATTCTGTGGGATAAGTTATTCCTTGAACTTTTACTGCTACTGACTTTTAAAATGATTGAAAGTAGCAGTTCAATTGTGGAGGTTGGATGCATTGTCTAGCCATTCTGGAATAGGTATTTTTTCCTCTACCTTTTCGAAGTCAAAAAATGGCTTGTTCACTGGAAAAGAAGCCAGGCCTACCAATATGTTCACCCAGAAGACATGGGGAACTTAAAACAAAAACCCCTCAAATTCCATGTTAGTAGCTATTTCAAAGAAAAGCAAGAAATTGAGAGCTGGGAGGCTAGGGCAAGGATAAAAGGACCAGAGAAAAGAGAAAGGGGAAGAGGGACTGGAGAGACTTCTTGCTATTCTATATTTGTATTGTGTGCCCATAATTATTTCCTATCATTGTTCTTGGAAATCATGAAAAGCCCTGGCCAGATAGAAATAGCTTGTGAAAGCTGAAAGTTTCTTGTCCCTATGTCAAAAAAAAAAGCTACTAAAGAATGAATTTCATATGGGTGAAAGTTGCTTGTGGTTAACTTATGATTCCTTACCTGAAATTTTAACCAATTCATAATTTTTGTACCTTTTTTGTACTTTTTAAAAAGATTTATCTTTATTTCCTGTATATTTTCCCCTCTATATACTCTGAAACAAAGAATAAGAAAAAGTTCAGCTACAGACCAGTTGAGGCTGACAGCCTCTGTAACATTCACATCCAGTCTCTCATCACTTACTTTTTCTATTATATTCCCATTGTATCTTTTGTTGTTGTTCCTTCTTCTTCCAGTTCCCTCCCACAGAACACTTCAATCCTAAAGAGAAACACAGGAAATTACAACTTTTAAGAAAAGCATAAGAGATAACAATTAATTAACCATGTTTAGAGAGTTTTTTTTAAATAGATTTATCTACAGGGTTAAAAAAAAGTTTGGGGTTATTAAGAAAGGGTAGAAAGGACAGGAGATAAAAATGTAAACAGAACTTAAATAGGAGGAAGTGGAGGATCTGAATTTGTAACATAGACTTATCCCACAATCCTCCTCTATCTCCCAAACAGATTAGTATACTTTGGGGGGACAAAATTATAATGAAAATATAATGAAAAGGTGAATAAATAGGAAAAGAGGAGAGAAATGATATGGGAACTGGTCTTAGAAAAAATGAGGACTCTTTTCTTTAGAGCATAATTCAGTCACTTGTCCTAAGCTGTAAAAAGTGATAGTTATGGGGTCAACTAGGTGGCTCAGTAGATTGAGAGCCAGGCCTAGAGACCCTGGGCAAGGCACTTAACCCCCGTTGCCTAGCCCTTATTGTTCTTCTGCCTTGGAATCAATATACAATATTGATTCTTAGGCAGACGGTGAGGATTTTTTAAAGTGGTAGTTACATAAGCCATTACCATGCAGTTTGTTATTTTCTCATACAAAATTCCACAATAAGATTAAAATATAGTTAATAGAGCTTGGATAAAAGTTCACTTAACAATTTTGATTTATGAAATAATTGTCATTTAACATGGTCCTTTAATCATTTTCCTAAAGCTGTCAATCTCTTGAGCCACTCCCCCTCTTTAGGATTCTTGTTTTTACCTGCTGATTGGTGAGCTCTAATTCTATTTACTAAATTTTCAAGACCTCTCCTCTGTCTTCATCTGATAATTACCCTAAATCACTTGATAGAAAAGTCTTTCCTGACCTGACACTCCTCCTATTTCCCCAGTCTTTAAACCAAAGGTGTCAGATGTATTGTCCTGATATTTTGTAATAGGATCAATATGTACCAGTTCAATTTAGTGACATATTTTTTCAAAAAGTGGTTATGGAAAATGGCAACAACTATTCTAAAATAAATTTGAATGGAAAATAGCACTTAATTTAGTCATTAAAGAAATGTTAATGATTTGAAAACATGAAAATTTTTTTGTTAGAATGACATATTACTAAAACCAAAGTTTTCTCCCCAAGTGGAATGTTAAGCATATTTTGCTATGTTAGACAATGATTGTGAAATAACCATCCTAGTCATGAAACTGAAATTTGAGTTTTAAAAGACAAAGTTAACTCTTCAGAGGCTCATTCACTTTAAAATTTTTTTGGTCTTTAATGGTTCAGAGAAAAATTAATTCTTTTCAAATGAGTATTTTTTATAGAGAAGTTATAGATCTGGTTATGGCCTTAGTTATGTTTGTCTACATTCTCTTATCAGTAAAAAAAAATGAATATAACTTTTTCATCTGGACAGACTAAAAGTTACCATGGTGAAAGGAAAAAGCTGCTTTTGGTGCTTATTTACACTGGTCAGATATCCTTGATCAAGGAAATTACGGTTTCTTCCTTACTCCCAATTTTCTCCCTCCCTTCTTTCCTGGGGAAAAAAAGCAATGGTATTTTGAAAGGTAGAATTTTTGATAGTAATTAATAAAATAATCTGTTTTAAAAGTATAATAAATAGATTGAGAGCCAGACCTACAGATGGGAGGTCCTAGGTTCAAATCTGGCCTCAGATGTCCTAGCTGTGTGACCCTGGGCAAGTCACTTAACCCCCATTGCCTAGCCCTTATTGTTCTTCTGCCTTGTAACCAATACACGGTATTCATTCTAAGATGGAAGGTAAAGGTTTAAAAAGTGAGCTTTCATGAAAGATTCATCAACTTTGAAAACATTTGATTCATAGTAATAATAAGGCAGCTAGATTGCACAGTTCATGCAAGTACTGGGCCTGGGTCATGAAGGCTTAGGATCAAATTTGCTTTCAGGGACTTAATAGCTGTGTCCATTTAACCCTGTCTGTGTCCCCAATGGTAAAATAATCTGGAAAAGGACATGGCAAACCATTCCAGTATCTGCCTGAAAAAAAACCTAAAATGGGATCAGGAAGAGTTGGATATAACTGAAATTACTGAACAGCATCAAAAAACATCAAAAAAAACAAAATCAGTTGACAAAACTGAAACAAGTTGGTTGTTTTAGATTGGGTAGAAGCTTGCTTGGTAAGATTTTGAACAGTAATTATGCACACACTAACAACCAGGAATTTGAGATATAAGCTGAGAAATCTCATCTTTGTTAAATGCAATCTTAATTTAGTAATAAAAACCTAAATGTCTAGGAGACATGTCAATTCAGGATGGTAATTTGGATAATTCATGATCTGATTGTAAGTTTTATAAATATATCCTCTTAGGTTTATTCAAGAGCAAATGACCAAGAACCATGTGGATGGTGGCTTGCAAAAGTTCGGATGATGAAAGGAGAAGTAAGTTTCTTTTAAAAAACCATAGTAGGATGAATTTTTTTCTCATCTAGTGATGGAGAAGAATAATTCAGAAACAATCTTCAGCTTTAAAAGTGATTGTTTAGGAAAAGGATTACTGCTGAAAATACTAGAACTCTTTAAATATCTTTCTTGATTTCAAAATTCTTTGTTCAGGAAATCCTGTGGTGTGTTTTCTTTTTTTTTAATTTTAAATTTTAAAGAATGGCTTTACTTATGGGAGGGGGGGCAGTAAAAAGTAGATATTTCATTTGTTTAGATGGTGGAAATCTGAATCTACCTGATACCAAATATCCACCTCTAGAGAGTGTTCCATTTAGTAGGTGTCCACTGCTCAATCATCTTTGGTGTCCTGTTTCTCAAGAAGAGCTCTTGACTAGTTGAAAGTAGTGGGCTAGTGTGTAACCAACATCAGCCTCTACTCTTGAAGAACTACTTGGGTGAAAGTTAGATCTGGGGCTAATAGATGTAAGGTGGGTGAGAGCATCCTGGGGACAGCGATAACAGGGACTTTGTTAGAAGGCCAACATTGCTGAGGCCCTGCTACTCATAAGAGGCTATGTGAAGTAGGACCTGCTTTAGGCCCGGCATCCGTATCCATGCTGAGCCATTTGGTTATCTATGACTGGTAGTGGCTTGTCAGTGGACTCAAGAAGCAGCACTGGCCAGGCTCAGTCTTCCTATCGTGGTTTGTTTGGTCTAGGCTTCCCCAGGGACGTTCCAAGGGCTTTGTAGGGACTGTATTATTCCATAGTCACCTTTGGTAAAATCTGCCGGCTTCCCTCTCACCTGAGAGATGGGCAGAGGTAGTAGAATGTGAACTGTTTTTCTGGGCTACAGAGAGGTAAACCTTTGTTCTCCCACCTTTTGTACATAGCCAGGGCAGACTGCTTGCTACTCAGTTGGATCACCTCTCTTAATCTTCTCTTCTGTTCAGGCCTTTCTGGGTGAAAGACCTTTAGCTAGAGGGGGGAGCTTTTCCCCCTGTCAATCAGGGGAAGAAAGGAGGTGGCTTTGGCTATCAGGTGCCCAGAAATTATTTCCTGAATGATTGGGGCATAGGCTGCAGGTTGGGGAAGGTTCAAAGTACCTGCACACAGGCTCCTGGCATGCTTCATGCAGGCCAGAGAGGAAGCAGCTGCTGCATGACAAGATCTCTGAGCCTGCCCTGGGGTCAGACAGAGGCCTGGGTGATACTCCATGATCACAGAGAGGGAAAGCAGCATGGAAATCAATTGTCACTCAAGATATAGTATCAGAATTTAAAGCTACAATTCCCTAGCAACATTGCTCTTTCTTTGATTTAAACTTGAGTTGGCAGGATTTTGCATCTTGGTGGTATTGTGGATGGATGGGCCTAAAGTCAAGAAGACTTGAGTTGAAATTCAGCCCTTGGACACTTAACCACCTGTGTGGTCTTGAGCCAAGTCCCTTGAAATGTTTTCCATTTCCTAAAATGTAAAATGGGGGGGATCATTATAATAGCATCTCTCTCCCAGGGTTGTTGTAAGGATCAAATGAGATAATGCTCAGTGCATAAGTAGGTGTAACATAAATGCTGGCTATATTGTTTATTATGTAAGGGTGAGTGGCTTTTTGGGGAGGGGAGGGTATTATAGAATCATATCTTGTTTGGATAGGAATTAGTCCCTACCTGGTAGACTCCTTCCTTCTTTGTACTTAGACCACTGCTACCACCTTTTTTCAAAACTTAGCTGGATCATAGGAATTTCTTACATGATTTGGTGGCATTCCCTCATTGTATATATAGGTAAACTGAAATTGGAGTTCTTTTCATATCCAAAAGCATTGAGTTGCTTGCAATATCATGGATCTAAAACATCTTGAATTTGAGGTTTCTAATTGTATGAGTACTTTACAGAAACCTATACATTTGAAAATCCATGTTAAATTTAACCTTTTATAGTTAACATCATTACATTGTCAGGGTTGTGGAAAGATTCTCACTGTTGAATATAGAAGAAAACTAACTTTTTGGATTCTATTTCTGACCCCTAAAAGTTTTGTAATCTTGGGCAAGTCATTGATTTTTCTAAATCTCAGTTTTCTGGTAATACCTATATTTCATACCATAGAGTTATTGGGATATTCAGGGTTTGGCATACCTTCACACATCAGTGCTGACTTTTGTTTGATTGGGATTTAAGTTGATCATATTTAATAAAAATATGTAGGGCTGTTTTTAGAAGGAAGTAGGAAGGTGTCTGGTTTTCAGTTTTCTGGCCTTCCATTCTCAATTCCTTACTTCATTTTGGCCCCGTGACTGATATTTAAGTCTTAAAGTTTCTGTTTCTATAAACTTACAACTCTGAAATTAAATGGTGAGATTTTTTTGGTTTAAAAATAAAGGACTCTTTAAGAATTACTCTTAACTCCAAATGGCTAAAAATGCCAGTTTAGAGGGTGATTTTTTTTTTACATGCAGTTTAAAGAGAGAAAAGAGTTTCAAACAACTGTATAATGAAGCTACTCTAATATAAATAAAAATGTTGATCATATTGCAAAACAGTGAGGTATTAGATTACATCTTCCCTCTGCTCCCTATTGTTGTGACTGTAGGTCCCTTATCCTTTTCTGGGCCTGAAAAAGAGACAAGATCACAAAAAAGGGTAATGTCTGACATCTTAAGGTACTACACACATAAATGCTGATTGCTATGTGTATTACTCTTACCTATAAATTCATTAATATAATATGACAGTCGTTAATAGCACCCACATCTACTGCGAAATAGCTAGAACATATCATTAGTAAATATGAAATGGCACAAGTTTGGGGAATATAAGAATTAGAACTAGCACAAGGAAGTCCACTAAGGAATACAAATGCCAGGTACTTGACTCTTTGGCAAAAGCAATTTAGTCTCACTTAGGGTCATACATATACAAATGCACATAAATCTAACTATTACTAGAACATTTGTGCTTTTTCTCTTCAGAGAAGAATATTTTAGTCTATCTTCTTTTCTTCCAGTTTTATGTCATTGAATATGCTGCTTGTGATGCCACTTACAATGAAATTGTCACCTTTGAACGACTTCGACCTGTCAATCAAAACAAAACTGTCAAAAAAAACACCTTCTTTAAGTGCACAGTGGATGTTCCTGAGGACTTAAGGGAGGCGTAAGTAATTCTGATTACTGTTTGGTCACTGAAAGTGTTTGAAATGACTGTTGCTGCATCAATCCCCTTTCTCTAAATGCCCATTTAAAGTCCTTTCCAGAGAAAAGATTTCTATGGAGCAGAATTATTGTGGTGAGGAATTTATTAACATAATATTTTGAATCATATTCATAGTGGTTTGCTTTTTCATCAGTATTTCTGCAGTTATTACCTACTAATAAAACTATATCAATTAATTTCTAGGTGTGCTAATGAAAATGCACATAAAGACTTTAAAAAAGCCGTGGGAGCATGTCGGATTTTTTACCATGCTGAAACCACACAGTTAATGATATTGGTAAGATATGATGCAGAACAAATTTCTCCAACATAAATGACTTTAAAACATTGAAAGGTAGAAATGATGTGTTATGACTAGGATGGACAGATCTAGATTATGGTATTTATATAGTTCTTGGAGCATCTCATTGATGGAGGGGGGTGCTGTTGCTGCAGTGATGCACAGATGAAGCTTAACCTCTCAGCTGTTTTCATTCTTAGGGACTCTCTTAGGCCTCCCAAAAGCCCTACTGATTCACCCAGACCTCTTTCTCACTTATGACATTGAAGGAATCCATGAGTACCTCCCTAATGATGGAAACACAGATTTTAATATTTTGTACATGTCTTTGTGTACATCATCTTCCCCTAAGAGGTAAAGAGCAACTTTAGAGCAAAACTGACTTTGAGTTTCCTTTCTTTTTTCTTTATTTGTATACCCAGTGCTTAGGTAATCAGGTATATAGTAAAAGCTTAATAAAAGAAAAATAGATGAAGCCCTTGTTTGCAAATATATTCACATGTCAACTTTCTCAGAAACATAACATTTCCCACTTGAACATTTTTATTTTATAGTCTGCCAGTGAAGCAACTGTGAAGAGGGTCAATATCTTAAGTGATATGCATTTGCGAAGTATTCGTACCAAACTGATGCTTATGTCAAGAAATGAAGAAGCTACCAAACATTTAGAAGTAAGGAGGTTTTAATATTCAGTTACTTCAGTATTATAAATTATTGTTTGTTTGACTTTGGGTGCTTCGTTGTCTGGGTGGTCAATCTAGGGGAAGAAGTAGTAAAAATTCTGCCTATCAAAGCCCTAATTGGATTAAGATAATTGGAAAGTGTTTTTAACAAAATAAATGAAAATAAAACAAAAATGTTTTCTACATCAGTATGCCCATTTGAACTTGATCCCACTGGTCTAAAGGATAACTATGCTGAGTATATGAAGGACATTTGGGAATCAGGCTTTTCTTTCAGTTTTAGTTTTCTGTATTTTTCTGTTGTAATACAGCCTCAAAGTTGTTCAGTTGATTTTATAAAGTGAAACAGTTTCTTCTTTTTCTTGTTACTGCTTCTTGATTTCTCTGTTGCTAAAATATGTGTTAATCCATTATCTTAAATATGTGTCAGACTAACACATTTAAATCAATTTTATCCATACCATAGCTGGAACATTTGGGTGACCCATCTAACAGTTACTGTATGTAATATGTTTCTATGGTGAAATGTACGGTGAGCTCTACTAATATAATCAAACTTTCTAGCAACCTATTTGATATATTGAAGGTTCTATGTGACAGATTAGGAGAAACTACTACTTTTGCTAATTAAAGGATTACCTTGGGAATTACTAAATGTAATTTTTTGACTTTTTATTGTAATGCTCTTCAGTACATAATTTCATCTGTTTCCCTAGTGTACAAAACAACTGGCAGCAGCATTTCATGAAGAATTTATTGTGAGAGAAGATTTAATGGGTCTTGCGATAGGAACCCATGGTAGTAATATCCAGCAAGCCAGAAAAGTTCCAGGAGTCACAGCAATTGAACTGGATGAGGATACTGGAACATTTAGGATCTATGGAGAGGTAAAATTAGATGGCTTTTCCATGAGGATTATATTTAAAGTATTACACCCAATTGACCATAGCTTTTTAAAAACCTTATTGGCTAAATAAATGACTCACTGGTCATTTTAAACCAAGTAAGACTTTATCATTTTGTTCTAGTCCTGGGGAGAATTTTTAAAGTTGGTGTTGGGAAAGGAGAGTGAGTAAGCTGTGTATTATTAATAGGATACAGTTTTTAAGCATTGGGGTTTTGGGAGATGAACTTTTATACTTATGTAACTTGAAATACAACTTTTACTGCATATGTAATATGTGTATCCTTAGAAGAGATTTATGGCAACCTATGACATATTATTTTTTACATCATTGGAATTATCTTTCTAAATTATTCATTGTAGCGCAGGACCTGTCTGGAAATGTTTTATTAACCAGCTGTAGGTAGTTATCATATAGATATGTAATTATTAAAGTATACTTTGGCTTAAAATGTTTTAATTTAGGCACTTTATAGTGTCAGTGCCACTTAGGCTTTCTTCATTTTAATGAATATTTGCAATACTGGTTTAGGAATGTTTTCTCCTAGGAAAACTTAACAGGAGGAAGAACATTTATTGGAAGAAAGGTGTAGATGAAATCTTTAAAGCTCGGTTCCCCAAATTAAGGTCTTGGATTAGATGATATCCATGTCAGGTCTAGCACTAAAATTCTTTGATTCTTAGATCCCTGTAACAGTTATGTGGAATATATATATTTTTCTTTTATTCTCTTAGAATATCAGTTAGTGCTTTACCACAACCCCATTGGGTCTGCCATGCTTAAGACAGCTGACGTTTTAGCAGGGAACATCATTAGACTGCTTAGAACATGCCTTTTTATTAACATGACATTTCAGGAGTGACCAGATAACTCTAATATTATGTTATTTTTGTTTTTTCTTTTCCCTTCCCTAGAGTGCTGATGCTGTTAAAAAGGCTAGAGGTTTCTTGGAATTTGTGGAGGATTTTATTCAAGTTCCTAGAAATCTAGTTGGTATGTAATACTACTAAATCCTAATTTATAAAAAGCACTTTAGATAATGTGGTTGACAATATTGTTAAGTGATAATGATACTCCTCTACTTAGACTTGCGCTGATTATAACTATACTTTTGTGTTTACATCTGTAGTGAACATTTTAAAATCTTTAGAATTGAATTTTATATCTGGCTACTTTATCCCTAATTGTTGCTAACTAAGGTGAAAAAGAAAGGAAAAGTATTTTTGTTTTTTGTACTGTGTGTGAAACACTACAGAAGTCGATAATTGGAAATGAACTACTACTTCCCACCTGTTCTCAGCTCATCCCTTCAGGATTGGTTCGTGTTACTAATGTAATAACATGCCCCTCAAAGTTGCAGGATTTCATTTTGCTGAGCCCATATTATTCCTTTGCTCTCCCCCCAAATTGTAGAGTTTTATTTTTAATTTATGAAACTATATTTGTTCCTTAGTTTAACTTAGAAGAGGGAGAGACCGAGAAGACTTGGGAATTGGTGATCAGGAGGGATAAATTATTGTCTGAGTGTAGTATTCAGGGGGAAAATCTCCAAGCTCTCATTTGATATCATTGGAGCAACTTTGATTTCTTTGAGGAGCCTTTGGATTACAACATTGGTTTAGAAATTGAGAAAGGATTAGATTGATAGCAACACAAACTTTATTAAGGTTGCAACTGTTCTTTGTGCTCCAGTTACTTTCCCCTTCATAATAGATCTCCCGTTTTTGCTTACTTGACTTAAAATTATTTGGAGGACATTAACAATACATTGAATAATAGAAATTTAAATAATTAAAATATAAATAAATAACAAAGAAACTATAAAATTTTGAGTAGTGTTTTTTAATGGGGCCTAATGTAGCCCTTCTCAGTTTAAATTTAAAATCTTAGAAACCTGAAGACAGCAGTTAAAAGGGCATTGAATTTGGAGTCAGAAAGTGGCTTCAGTTCTTTGACTGTTGCATGGCTTTAAGTTAAGTATTTCACTTCTGATTTTCTGTGTTTTTTTTTTTTTTTTTAATCAGCAAAAGGAGGAGACTTTACTACCAGACCATAGGTCTCTCCAGTTCAAAAGCTATTATTCTGTGGTTGCTATAGCAAAATTCTTATAATCAGTGGTATATATATTTTTAAAAACTGGAATATTTTTGTTTTGTCATTTTATAACCAAATATCTGGTGGACATTTTCAGTTTCATAACTTATATTATAAAATTTTACAATTTTTTAAAAAATGAGCAAGGAATTCATGTATTATTGATGATAGATCCAACTGGTTGTTTTAAAATTAAAACTACCTAGTTATTCTGTAATGAAAGTTGAGAGGTAAAATACAACATAAAGACCCAAAACTTGATGTTTACACCCTTTTATTTCTCTGGTGGTTTGTTTGAGAGACTGTTTTTGATGATGGGCCTCATTTCTGTATAGCATGAATTAGTTGACTTTTTAAAAAATATCTTAGCCTCAAATACCTCATCTTTATAGGGACCTCTTCTAAGGTATCTTGCTGTTATAAAATTCTGTATTGCCCTTTTAATGGTCTCTGGCTAGGGTTTCCAGTGTTGAAAAACACCTGAGAATTCCTGAAAATTTGGGAAATTGGTAATGAGGACAATCTGTTGCTTTGGTTGATTAATCAGCATTTTTGAGTGCCTATCTCTTTATTTTTTTAAGTCTCTACTCCACCCAGTTGGCATGGATTGTTCTGTGTTGCTCGCATGATCCTGGGCAAGACTGGAGAACAGTTAGCAGCAGCTTCCCCCAGGGCAGTGTGGCCTTGAGACTGCTTATAGAAGAAACTTTTCTATGGCATGCATGTAGCACTGCCCTTGCCCATTTTCCTTTGAATATAATTTTCTTTAAATTCAGAATATTTTTGTCACATCAGAGAGAGACAGGAGTGAGATAAGAAATGGACCTTTTACATTCCTGACAATGACCTCCAAGAAAACAAGACCATGATGTTTGAAAAGCCATAGCTCAAACCTTCTAGGACATCAGTTTCCCTGACAATCTCATGTTTCCCCATTTCCCCCCATCCAGTTCACCTCTCCACTCTTTGTCCCCCCCAGCACTTATGCTCAATTTGTACTGCAGGTATGCTTCACTTTGTCAGTCTGCTCTGTGGAATTTATACCTATGGAATTGATCAATTAAGGTACACATTCAGTCTGTGGTGGGGCTGATTAAAACTTGCAGGTAGGTCCCTGCCACTGGCCCCCAAAATGGTGATTTGAGTTCACCTACTGCTGCTATAGCTCACATGGGGGCGGGGGTCACAGACCTTATAGTTGGGGAATAAGATGGGTCTGGGAGACTTGCAAAAGAGGGGCTTGCTTTCTCAATAAGTTGCCTGCGTCTTGGAGCCAAAGAATCCCTGGTAGTACTCCACAGAATTGGCAAAGAAAAGGCTGCCGTTGGATTAACCTGCTGATGGTTCTATTGGGACTGCTGAGAGGAGCTGCCGCCATCAGCATTTCTCCCTTTTGATTCAGTGCCTGGCTGCTGCTGCTAACTCTTGAATTGATGTTGCCTTACTTGACTATTGGTGGGGACAAAGCCGGAGGTGGGTCCTTTCCACTGCTTGGCTGCAAGCTGGCTTGGTGCTGCCACTGCCCTGTTAGTTACTCTTTTGTGTTGGGTCCACCCTTCCCTGCATGATGTGGCAAAAAATGTGGTTTTACAGCTTCTTTACCAAAAATGCAACACAGGTCCAGGTTGTTATTGGATAGTGTTTGAGGGAATGAATGTGATTTATTAATGTTTAAGTCGGTGGGAAAATAGGTTTCATAGACTCTGTATTCTATACTTTTCATAGATTTACTAAACTGTTCCTAATCTTGGACTTGATTTTCTAGAGGATGGTATAATGGAAAGCCCACTGGCCTATGTGACAGGAATCCTGGCTTAAGTTAGTTCCATTTCTTTGACATAGTGGTGTGACTTAGAGCAAGTCCTTTTAACATTTTGGAGCCACATTTTTATCCTCTAAATGGCCAATGTGGGGAGGGGGGATCAGTACCCAACCTACCTCACAGGGTTGTTGTGAGGAAAAGTGCTTTTGTAAACTATAGAGCCATCACTGTGAGTTGAGAAGATGCTAAGTGATCTTCCATTTTTTCATAGGAATATTTTTAGTTAGCAAACTAGATTTTGAGCTACTTCAAGAGACAGTTGTACTTTTTTTATATTTTCCCCACAGTACTGTGAATAGTGCTTTTTTCACAGTCAGTTCTTAACAAATGACTGAACTATAATGTGAAAATGAAAAAAGTCACAGGATATTAATTCATTATAATGTATTTATATGTTCTAATACCAGCCAATTTACTCATAAGGAAGAATAATTAGCAGATAAATTTTGCTTTTAAGTTCCTTAATATTCCATTAAGTAGAATGCTACCTTCCTGGATTAAGACTTGTGAGCTATAGAACACTTGGATGTACTGAAGGATAGCAGTGAACCATTGGTGTGGGTATTCCTTCTGACAGGGACAGCCCTCTTGGGTAATGAGTATGATTTCAGCTAAGATTATTCATAGACAACAGACACTTGTTGAAGATTCCAGTTTTATCTAATTTGAGCAGAATTAACTTCCAGTTGCATAATTTTTGAAAAGCAAGGTTTCATTAATGTAGGATTGGCATAAGATTTACCAATACCTTGGAAATAGAAATATGATTTACTAATAATCCGACCAATATTGTTTATATATTTATATGTGTGTTGTTGTAAACCATAATTGTCAGGAAGACCTGGTTTCTCTTGACTTCTCACCTGCTAGATGTGTGTACAAAATCATTTAAATTCCCAAATCAGGGTGATGTAGGCCTTTTCCCACACCTACCTGGAATTCTACACATCTGATAAAATCTTAAGTGTTTTCAAAATAAAAGTAAAATGAATATACATCCTTCAGATTGTTAGCTGGATCTATTCTGTCATTTGCTGAGCTTCCAAATATATGTTTAAGCTTTATGAAAATGTTAAGTGCATAAGAATTTTTATTTTAAATAGAGCAGAGATCTGCTCCAGACGTGACTTTTAAGGAATGTCCGTATAGTCTCATAGTTGACTTCTACATAGGAACAGTAGTGTATAGGCCATGTCCTTTCCAAAGAGGATAAATTTTGGGGCTGCCTCTTTTTCCATTGGTTAATCTTCTGACTTGGTGAATTGACAATGGTATGGGTTAGTTTGTCTCATAAAATTAGAGTTAATAATCATATGTTCGTTTGCTGGCGAAAAGAAAAAATATGGCATTTTGATAACTTATATTCTTGTTTTTTCATTAAAGGGAAAGTTATTGGGAAAAATGGCAAGGTGATTCAAGAGATTGTGGACAAATCTGGAGTAGTTAGGGTGAGAATTGAAGGAGACAATGAAAACAAACTACCAAGAGAAGATGTAAGTTGATTTTTAAACCATTTCCTTTTTTGAACCTTCACTTTAATACCCTTTTCTTAAACATATATTGATGTGTAATTCTAAAATTTTTCAATTATTCTAGCTGGCATATATTGTTTTTCAACAAATTTTCCTATTCTTGAGTGTCTATACGTCTTTTTAGGTATTGCTTAAACTGAACAGTGATGGAACATGAAGAGTGGTGGAATATTTTAGAATAACAAAAGAATGATGGGTTCTTGGAAAATTGGGTGTTGGTTTAGGTTTAGAGAGCTAAATCTGCCCTAGTGACATGAATTGTTAATTTTTTCATTAAAAATTTCTAATACAGTATTAGAAAAATTTATTTACCTGTCAATAAAAATATTTTGTTGGCAAAACAACAGATAACTTGACTTTGTTCTGGTTCTCTGCTGCTTAATGACCTTTGTGACCTTGAGCCAGTGGCCTTTATTTACCTCTCTGAACCTCAACTTGGGAATACTTCTTGGTCTGTCTCACTTTGAACATTGCTTTTGCATAATGCCTTTTTGCTTTTCAGGGACTTCTTCCCTCTCCCCCTCTTCCTTTAGTAATATACATAAATATTCCCTTGGAGACCTCATGTACCTCCTGTGGTTACACCTCTCTTTTCTGTAGTTTACTGTCCTAAATTTTCACTTATTTCCAGAACATCTATCCTTTATTTCCAATTGCCTGCTATAATATATTCTGCTAATTTCAAATGCAATTTTATTCTCTAAACACCTCCCTGCTTTCCCCAGTTGTTGATGCTAATATATTAGTGACCTCCAGTTTATCTTTGCTCTTTCTCATTATCTGTCTACCCCATCATCATCCCCCTTCAGCAAATCTACAATTACTCTTCTGGAGTGGATAATACACATCCCAGGAAGCCAGTGACATCTTTGCTTATCTTCATTCAGTTTATCTTTTCTCCTTTTCATACCGTTTCCTCAGAACAAGCCCAAGCCCATACTCCTTAAATTTAACTCCCTTGAATCTCATACTCTGCACTTAATAAACACATTAACCTCACATACCTCTAGTTTTTTCCTGGCTGGTCCACTACCCTATGTCCTTCACAATTCCTGCTTTCTTTAATGAACCTCTATGTTTTGACTCCTATAGCTATTGTCTTTTCATTTGTCCTCCTATTAAACACTTAGTAACATTGCTTATGTAACTGCATTAAATTATTATTTACATCTTGTATTTTACCTGATCATGTCTTATCTCCTCAACTAGATTGTAAGCTCCCTGCGGGCAATGAATGTATTTGTCCTTTTTTAAATATAAAAGACAACATGAAGTGCAGTGCCTAACATATAGTCATTGCTCTATAAATAGTGATTGGCTACTGGTGAGTTAAATTGCTCAATGATTGCCTCTGTGATTCTTTTGAGATGAACAGTTATTTTAGCTTTTATAGGATTTAGGTAAAAATTTTAGTTATTTGGTTTGTAATATTATAAACTAAAGATGACATTTTTATTATTAAGATGACTATTTACATAAATAAAAATAGCTATTAAAATGTCCATAACACATTGTAATTTTGCCATTATTGGAGGATAATGCATGTCACCCTCTATCTTTCAAATTTGATGCCTTAGTTCCAATTAGATCAGAAAGATCAGCTAAAAAAGGCCATTTCTTTACCCCATCCATTCAACAAAAGAAAAGAGCATGGATAGCCAAAATAACTATATGTTGAACATATCCTTTATTTTTCTTCTCTATCTCCTTAGAGGTACTTCGGTCCCCAGTGATGTAAATTTGCATTATTGGGGTCCTGCTATGTTTTTTTTTTATTGTAGAAATGTGGGTGGTTAATAGAAAAATACTTTTACTCATTATATTTATTTACTGTATGCCATAGTGTCTGTGTTTGTGTTACAGATTGAGCTCAACCTGAATTTCATACATTACACGGTGTCCTTCTGTTTGTATTGGTCCAAACTCTTTATCTCACTGTAGTCAAGTTGACTGAGAATTTTTCAAGAAGGCCGTTAGAGAACATGCTGTCAACCTGTAGAGGTTGAAATTGGGCTAGATAACTAGTTTACTTTTGACACTTGAGATATGTAGTTCCATGTATTGTTGCTTCTAGGGGAGTAGGGAAAAGTTTTCCAGCCTTCAGTTCAATTTATATAGATGGTATTAAAATATAATTTTTAAGAAACTTAATGGAGGAACTAAGCATTTTATATTTTTTCAATTGTTTTTGTTGATTTTTTAATGTCATCATTATATGGAAAAAGGTGAATTTTTTATTAAGTATTTATTAAATGTTCATATGATAGGCAGTGAAAACCATCTTTCTTCAAAGAACTTATGCTCTATAATAAGAGTCAATCTAAAGACATGTAAGCATGTACAAACTGTATGTAGAACACCCTTTGGAATACCTTTCCCCATATGGCATTAACAGTTTGAATGGTTAATGTGTTTTAGATTTTATTTGAATATTGCTATATATAACTTCAATTTGGAATTTTTATAATGAAGATTCTTTTTACTTTTCCACGCACTCCTTTCATCCCCCTTCTAGGGAATGGTCCCATTTGTATTTGTTGGCACTAAAGAAAGCATTGGAAATGTGCAAGTTCTTCTAGAATATCATATTGCTTACCTAAAGGTATGTAGTTTAAATATAAATAGCAACTCTGTTTTGGTGAACTTTGGGGGGAAAAGGGGGAGGGGGTGGCACAGGTTGAGTATTAAATAAAAATTCAGCTCCTAATTAAGAATTTATTTTGAGAAGTCAACACCAACTCTTTCTTGGCAGTCATGGTAAATGATCACGTGCTATTTTATGAGTTGCAACATAAAGAGTAAGGTGTAAAGAACACAAATATCCTTGCATGAATCAGTACCTTTCTTTTTAGCGTGTACATGATTTTATTTTTAATTTTGATTTAACTGTAGTCTTTGATAGGGTACCTATTTCGAAGTTGCTAAAATCTCATTTTGGGATCAGGCACTTTATTCCATAGAGTTGCTCAGTTCATTATTTTGCCTTTCATTAAAGTTCATTAATTTGCCTTTGAATTTGCTTTCCTGGTTATAGGGAAACTAGGCCTGCTAAGCTGAGAGAACCAAGGAAAAGGATAAACTTAGTTTTTATCATCTAGCCTTTGTATTAGCTACCAATATATTCTCCTTTCTCTACATGACTGAGAATTAAAATAGTGCATATGTATCATGGTGAAAATCCATAGAATACAGAGGCTTCTGAGAAGTTCAGCATGAACTGGACATTTTGGAGCTCTCCGAGTCAGAGTGGCATTGTTTGTAAAATGTCTGTTAAATTTATAGACATGACCTCTAACTAACAGATGATGAAGTACCTGAGTAGAGGGAGAGCTTGGTGACTCAGTGGATTGATAGCCAAGTGTAGAGAGGGAGGGGAGGTATCATGGGTTCAAATCTGGTCTCAAGATATTTCCTAGCCATGTGACCCAGGGCAAGTCACTTACATTTCATTGCCTAGCCCTTACTGTTCTATGCTATAGAACTAACACACAGTGTTCTCAGACATAAGGTGGTGAGAGCTTTTTTAAATGTAGTTGAATAGACTCTTTGGGTAACTTCAAAATTGAGTATATAGCTTTTAAAAGATTTAAACATAATTCAGAGTTTTTACTCTAGTTTTTAAATGGTCTCATTACGTGTATATCATGTTCATAAGCATTGTAAAGATACTCTGAGATAATTAATTAGAAGTTCATTATTGATAACTTAATAATTTTAAATCTGAGCGGTTAAAAGTATTGACAATTTCGTTCATATAGTAACAATATTAAAGAAACTCTTAGGCTGATCCAGTTCATCATAGCATGACTATAAGATCTAATGTATTTTGTTGATTGAATGTACTGTGGTACCACAGGTTCTCTCAGGAGGGGAAAATGGAATAATTGTCCAGGCTCTGAAAGATAGATGACTAATGAGTCTTCATTTTTTTATTACAGGAAGTAGAGCAGCTAAGAATGGAGAGACTTCAAATTGATGAGCAGCTCCGGCAGATCGGTATGGGTTTCAGACCCTCTTCCACCAGAGGGCCTGAAAAAGAGAAAGGCTATGCCACTGATGAGAGTACCGTTTCTTCTGTACAAGGTTCTAGGTCTTATAGTGGAAGAGGCAGAGGTCGTCGGGGCCCTAATTATACATCTGGTTATGGTAAAAACAATGATTCTTATTTATTGATGTAATGAAGTTTTGTTTTTTGGGATAGAAGTACCTGTATACGTTGCATATTTCTTTGAACTTGAACTTTCAATATTTGTAGGGAAAGCCTAATTATTCCTCTCCTTAAACTAATTTTCCAATCCAGTTATTTGCCACTTGATCTTATATGTAGAGTGAATATGAACAACTAGCTAGACAGGTTCAATTCAGTGACAGATAAAAATAAGCAACGGGCTATTAAAAGAAATGGAAGAATCAGGATTTTTATTAGAAAGTCATCTTTGTGGATTGGTTACTTCTGTAGACATTGATAGAGGCCAAAGTATATTACCATATAATGGATTTACTTGTGGTCCCTGACCTGGAAGACCTTTGACCCTCACACAGAGGTGTTTTCTGCCTGGAGCTTGGGGGGATTCCAGGCAGTAGAACTGTGGGCAGTGATGTCTGTTTCTGCCCTTTCTGATCCCCACTATGGTCTTTCATTCCTTCTGTTTCTTTGCTGAATTTTTCATGTCTTTGTGATGTCTGTTTATGGGAAGAGGCCAGGCATTGCCAGCCCATATTTTCTTGTTTCCCAGGCCTAGCACACTAGCCAGCCATCACTAGATGCATGCCCTCTTCATGCTTTTTCTGCTTAGGAGCCACAGAGTCTTGTGTCATACTCAAGCTCTCCTTCCTGAGAGATACTCAGAGGTTACAAAGGTGGATTTTAAAAGAATTTTTGTGGTTATAATTTATGTTACAAAGGTAATTTGGCTTAATTTTTATTTTTTTGTTTAGTTTAGAATTTTTTAGGATTTGTACTATACATTCTTCAAGTGGATTTAAGGCAGTTATAGGAATAAACAATACAAAATAGTCAAGCATAGACAAAAAGATAAAAAACCACATTTGGAGGAAAATTTCCTCAAAAGGAAAACAAAAAACCAGACAGTTTTCATTTCTGTATTTGGGCACTTTTTTTTTATCAGTCACAGTAAAAGAACACTGTTTTTGGTAGCTACTCTCTTGAGAATACAAAATAAATGGCACTGTCTTGTGGGAAAAAAATTTCAGAGACTTAAATTCAAACAGTTCATCTAAGTATTTTTTTCTGCTAATAGACAATGGGATATAGGAGAGTATTTTAAGTGTATTCTGCCCCCCCATGCAAAAATTTCAGTGATGAACAGTACTTTTATTGGCCATTTCGTTGAGTATGATGGCAAAATCTGGTCATAAGTCTGCCTTGAACATTTTGGTTAATTTAATTAAATTGAAAAAAGTTAATTTACTTGTATTTTGAGTCAAGCATTTTCCTGATATACCAACATCCCTTTCATAATGATATGTTGCTATCTAATGGAAAGCTTTTGTGCAGCTCCCAATTTTAAACCCTAGATTGAAATTAAAATGGAAAGATAAAAGGCATAGTTATGTTATGAGTTGAGGGTGTTCTTTTCCCCCCTTTTATGAATAAATGCTTTTCTCATCTCTGCAATCACTTATTTCTTTCCCTTTTAATTGTTTCTGAAATTTAAACAAATTTGAAGTGAAACCTAGTCTCTGTCATTGATCACCTGAGTTTGGGGCTTCATCATCTCTCACTGGGCTGTTAAATCTTAGTCTCAAGTATCTCCCCTCATTTCAACCTCTGCAGAGCTGCCTGAGTACTTTTCTGAAAACCCCATCCTGGCCACATCACTCCCTAATGCAGAAGAATTCTTGCAGGCCCTAGCCAGATAAAATTTAATTCAGAAATATTTTGGAAAATAATGTTAATAAATCCATATGTGGCCTTCAGCAGTCCTTGGGTAGACTTCAGTGACTCTCTTTCTATTTGAGTTCAACACCTGTAAAGAAGGCTACCTTAAAATACAAATTTATTTGTTGGGTCGAATAATAAAACCCTGCCCCTTTCCAAACAGGTTGTTCCTTATTGCTGTCAGCATCATTCACATACTGATCAAAAGACTTGCTTTTGCCATTCCTTATCTACAAAGAGCCAACCTTTCTCCATGTTAATGTCCAGACTATTGTTTCCTTCCCTACTTTCCCATGTGCCTTAAATGGACTCCCAGCCCACCTTTACCCATTCAAATACCCAGTAGCTATCAAAGCCCACTCCAGGGTCCACTTAGACATAAGGATTTGCTGATACCCTCCTCCCCAAACCCTTATGCCTCCATAAATACACACACCTACAAACTTTATTCATGTGTATATGTTAGTATTCATTTATCTTTTAGAAGTGAATAAATAGTACTGTGATTTGAAGAAAAGGATTTTGCCAGTGTTAACCAAGAAACATGGAATAATTTTGGAAAACCACTAAAACTAGAAAGTTGTTTGGAATTTTCAGTAGGTGGCAGTCTTACATCTAAATCACTTCAAAAACAATCATTGAATTTTGAAATCATGATTTTTTAACAGAAAATATTTGAAAAAATGTTTTGCTTCATATTCAATAGACCTTCCAACTCCCTTTTCATCCCTTTTCCCTTGAAAATAAGATTTTTAAAAAGCAAGTTCAGATAGCTAAGACATTGATCAAATTTAATTTGTGTTTGTGTATATATAAAATTTCATGAATCATATATGTCCTCTTGTCTTTGCACCTCTTCCTCTGTCATGAAAGTTTTTTTTTCTGTCTCCCACATCTCTTCATGGTACCAAATTCACAACAATCAAAACTGATCATTCATGCCTTGTAAATAGAATTAGCTCTAGTCCATTCATAGTCAAAACTCTACTTACACTAGGCATAGAGATGATGTCATCCCCACCTCCCTTAGTGGGGAGGGGAGATGAGTTACCCACACGTGACAATAAGTAACAAATCAAGAACTAGGGACTGCCCTTTGGGCAGTCCAAATCAGTGTATAAGCTGCCATTTGTCCTCTTGAATTAGGGGTGGACCCACGGGAAGTGATGAAAGACACTTTATCTTCAAGTATGTTGGTTACTTCCTGCTGAGGGAGTTCTTGCTTTGAACTTGGAGCTGAAGGATCTCGGGTGAGACCTTAGGCAGCTTCTACTCTGAATGGTCACGTGGGTAAGTTAGGCTGACTTCTTGGGCCAACCTTGGTGTTTCCAAACTCTACCTTTAAGTAGGCTCTAGCCTGATTGCTAGGCCTTGTGGCTTGTAGCCTCATTTATTTAGCCTTTTAACCTTCTCTCTCCGTCCAGGCCTCTGCAGGCCTGGACTAGCCTCTCCCTCTCTATTTCCCTACCTTTTACCTTTAAGGTAGTTTAAGTAAACTACCTTAAACCTGATCCTGACTCGGTCTATTTTAATTACGGAATCAGTCTGAATTGTTGATTCCTGGCGGCCACACTTTAATTATATATCTATAAATACCTTAAATCTCCCTCTTACAGTTTATATATTCACATCTACCCACTTGCATATCAGGCTTAGCAAAGATCAATGCTATCCTTAACCTAGTTGAGAAAAAGCATTTTGAATTCAGGTAGTCAAATTTAAAAAACAAAACAAAACAAAAAAATTAAATTAGCCTATGTGAAGTTCAGAGACATTAGTCTTTCTATTTGGGATTTTTTTTTTTTTGAATGCAAGAAGGAATTTGAAGTGGTTTTAGTAGAGAAAGAAGGAAGAAGAGATGAAACTAGTTAAAAGAATTTTAAGTGTAAAGCTAAGAGGCTTTTCAGTTACTTTAGTTGGCTAAATGAGGTTTTAAGTTTGTTGTTTTGACTTCCTTCTAGCTACTACATTTCTGCCCATAGACCTACCCAGTTTTTGACCTGGTATTACTTTTCTCATACATCCAATCTCTTTTCTTCTACTGTAGTTTCTGGTTTTCCCACAAGAAGCCTTCTTTAATTCAGGAACCAATAACTGCTGTTCCTCTTGTGGATGTTGATGTTTCCTAGACCCTACTACAAATGTCACTCTTGATTTAGAAAGGTTTTTTCCTGGACATCTTTGAACACTGGATAGAGTCCCTTTGGCCTCCATGTCGTAGTTGGTCTTGTATTAAAAGCAAAAACAAAGGCTTGTTTCCATTGTATTGAAGATCGCCTCAGCTTCTCCTCAGGTTATAGTCATTGTTATCTTGGCCAACCACAAGACCTTCTGATAAAAGTTCTCAGGTTATAGAGCTCTTTACCTTGGAGCATTGAGACCTTTTAATCTTAATTGAATGTAATCTCACATTTTTTCTTTTGGTATACTTAGAATTTGCCACCTTCTCTTTGTCACTTCTGAGTTATAGCGGTCAAATCAAATACTGAGCAGCTCGTGAAAAGGATGTTTTTAGAGTCATGTTAACAAAGGGGAGAGGTAGGAAAGGAAGAGATTTTCTTGGTTCTTTACAAAAGCTATTAAAATGGTTAAACCTTTTATGTAATAGATGCATAATTGGGAGTAGTTGCTAAGCAACCTCAGTATTTATAAGTTGTCCATTTTTATGTGGCTGGAGAGGCTTGGGTTGTTCAGAGGAGATGCCTGGAAAACATAGGAAGCTCATGGAAACTCTAACTATGGCCCACATCAGTGAGTTTGTGGCATTTTACATTTGGGAGCATCTGCAATTTTGAAGATGTATAGATTGATACCCTCATGGAACCTATGGTATATTTTAGGGGACAGGATTTCTAGTCCATAAAATAAACCCAAGGTATCAAAAGACAATACACATTTAAGCACTAACTTTTAGATTTTTAGACAGTCTTATCCTTGAATTGTGGAGAGTGGTGAGCTGGGGCAGGAACAGATAGACCTGAACTGTGAAGAACGGGTAAGATTTATATACGTGAAGGACAGGGCATCTTTTTAAATAGAGAGGACTTTGGGGAAGGCATGGAAATTGGAAAGAAGACTGGTCATGTAGAAAACATTAAAATTTCATAGAAATCTGAAATGTATGGTAAATAATGGCATTAACTTTATGTTTCCACTTATAAACTTTACTGAAAGTCATAAATGATACCTATTAGTAGCCATCAATTTGGCTTATTATTCCTAGCATTCCTATTATCCATAAAGGCAACTTAAATTCTTAATAATTATGATACACTACATCTTTGGGAACATTTCATATCTAACAATAAAATTCATAAATCTTATATTCTAGCAATGTGGCACTTTGCACATATTACGACTTTTGGTATCAGATTTGCCTGAAAAATAGTTTTTTAGAATTGCTGATAATGGCTTCTTTATTTGTCAAGAGTATTTTGCTATTTCAATATGTTGAGCAGTTAACATCATTATATTTTGTTTTGAGGTAGTTATTGACATCTAAGCAAATATTGACTTAAAGTGTACATTGTCTCAATCCAATTGGTTTATGTTCTTTTTCACTTCAGGCACAAACTCCGAACTGTCTAACCCCTCTGAAACAGAGTCCGAGCGTAAAGATGAGCTGAGCGATTGGTCACTGGCCGGAGAAGATGACCGTGAGAGCAGACACCAGCGGGACAGCCGGAGACGCCCTGGAGGGAGAGGCCGAAGCGTTTCAGGGGGTCGTGGGCGTGGGGGACCACGCGGTGGAAAGTCGTCAATTAGTTCTGGTAATATGCTCGGCCATGTTGGGGCCATTTCTTTTGAAAACTGAGAGCTGGCACAAACCTCTAGGTATATTAACTACTGCTTCTGTTATAAATAAAAGGTGAGGGCTACACAAGGGATATGTTCAGCAGACACAGGGGATGTTCACAGTGTGCCTAAGAAAGATCTCCATTTAGCAGACTAGTGTATACACTAAGTTAATTAATGGGTGTGTGAGACTCACAACTTTTATGTTGAAATGAATGATATGAGCCCAAGATTTAATTATTTACATACTGAATGAATAAGTCAGGTCATAATTTTCCATTTAACACTATAGTCCACTCTTACATGTCTCATTTCAACTTAGGCCAAAAGGCCTCACTTGAAATTTTTTCATTCTATTATATGCTCTTATCACAAGGAAAGGTCATAGATACCACTTTGAAGTTTATTTAAAAAGATAATAATTCAGAACTATTAAGCATCACCTGTGGTGCATGCATGTGTGCGCCATGCCCCCGCACCCCCCAACCCCCCATTATATCTTTGTTACCCTCCATGAATGTCCTTAGCAGAATTCTTTGGTCACTCAGTGTTATGTTGGTATGCTCCGTAGTTCCTATAAGAAAATGTGGTGTTTTTTGTGTGCACATGCGTATGCTGAATGTCTTATAATCTACTTCGTGTGTTATTTAGTTCACTGAAGTGACAGCATCACATGAATGTTGTACATGGAATTAGGAAATACCTAAATTTGAATCTCATCCTCAAGACAAAACCGAATAACCAAGTCACTTTAATCGAGCTTCTCCTTTTTCTCATCTCTAAAAAAGAAATATAAATAATACCTAAAGTAACGACTTTGCAGGGTTGCTGTGAGGCAATCCTTAATTGTATGTAAGTAGCTTTAAAAACTTTAAAAGGCCGTAGAAAGTCCAATTATTTTATCAGTTTTCTTCACTATAGTTATAGTGATTGTTTGAATCAACTTTGTAGTTTATATGCTATAGCTTAAAAATTAAAACAGCAATAAATTTTTCCCAGACTATCTAATCTTTAGTGAATAAGTCTACTAAAACGTCAGACTTTGTTTTGTTTCTTCGTGGAGTTGTTGCAGTTGCTTTCTTTTGAGAGTAATGTCAACCATGGTCATCAAATATGGAGTAAGTTGTTCCTGATTACCCAGGATTTGACTGTTAAAAACAGGGTGAAGAAGCAGCCATCTACCTGTAATTGTCAAAGGGAAACTTTCTTTGAGTCATACAGTGGTATTACTTGAACTCTAGAGAAAACAATGGAATTGACATGTTTCAGATTCTGGACCTGGAAAAACACTTGATAGCATAAACTTTATCTTTTATTTTCAAATATTTGGTCTTTAGTGAAATTTGTGGCATAGAAGATAAAAGTCCTAACTGGGGCATTTTTCCCCCCCCAAAAATGTAGTGCTTAAGGACCCAGACAGCAATCCATACAGCCTGCTTGATAACACAGAATCCGATCAGACTGCAGACACCGATGCCAGTGAGTCCCATCACAGCACTAACCGCCGCCGGCGGTCTCGTAGACGGAGGACTGATGATGATGCTGTCCTCATGGACGGAATGACAGAGTCAGACACTGCTTCTGTTAATGAAAATGGTCTAGGTATGTAAAACACTTAGGTACATAGATCATCTGTGAAGTTTTAAATGTGACTTACTAGTTGAATTGTAGTTGAGAACACATTGTAAGCAGTATTGGTAAGTGTTTTATAGCCAAATCCCCTGGCTCTGTCAATGTGGGTGGGATGACTTGAGTGCCTATCAGGGCTGCTGTTAAATCAATGAAGTATTAAAGCAATATAAGGCACCCCCAGCCCTCATTGCCCTGATAAGATGCCTTCCCCAGACACCATCCCAAATTAGAGAGCAAAATGTCAGAATTGGAACATGAGCTCATATTTCTCTCAATGCCTCACTGGTGGAGGTGTATAGATCTCTGTCCATATTTACATGTGTGCTTGTAAGAGCAGGCTAAAATGTCAGAATTATAGAAACTGTCCCTGCCCATAATCCCCTAGATGACATGGCCTTATACCTCCTCAGTAGTTTTGAGGAATGTATGTGATTCTTTAATGTTGTACATCCCCTAATCTGTAGATTATATTCAACTTATCATCTCTTTGTAGAGTGTTTAAGGTATAGCAGTGTATTTCATGAAAGTACTGTATGTTGTTTATCATTGGTGTGTGTTTAAACAATTTCTCTTTCCCCCTTAAATCTTTGAAGGAAAGACTTTTTATTGTCAGAATAGTTCATGGTAAACTTTGCAATTGCAGATGATAGTGAAAAAAAACCCCAGCGACGCAATCGTAGCCGCAGGCGTCGCTTCAGGGGTCAGGCAGAAGATAGACAGCCAGGTAACTTGAGTGTGGACCTGTTGATAACATCAGGTCACAAGCATGAAAAAATGTCATGTCTGCTTTTAAAAAATATCTATTTTCTACTTAACTGTACACATGTGTGTGCATATACATTGAAGATTTGCATTGCATAAATTGTTGACTCGACTAATAAGACACAATAAGTGTTTAATAACCTGTCTAATTGAACTAATATTTTGTCTTGTTCTCCTCCATGTCCCAGCCCTATACAAATAAATTTTATAAGAAGAATATCTCACCCTCCCCACTCCATTTCCCTTTCCCTCCTCCAATTTTGGCATAATTGTCAGACTCTTCACATTTGACATGGAAGGAAGTCTGCTCTGGTCCCCTGGAGTGTGTTCTAGATTGTGATTGAGATGGACTGACGTGTGGGCAGCTTGCATGGTGGTGCCTGATTATTGGACCTGGATCCAACACCTCATTTTTATGGGCCATTACAATGATTTTTAAAACAAACAAACAAATATGAAGTGTCCCTTTTTTCTAACAAGGCAAATGCATGTTATGTTATTATGGTGTGTGTGATTCCCTTTATACTTACTAACCTTTTTAAAATTAATAATACTTAACCTAATTTAAAGAATGCTAACTTATTTTAAAAGAAATGATCATGATTTGTACTTTAAAGGAAATTATTTGCTCTGTCTGTTGTTTTGAGCACATTTCTATTTCTTATGTTCAGAGAAATCACATGTATAGTTCCAGTGAAGAAATTGTGTAAGCCAGAAATAAACCCTTTTAAATTGAGCAATTTTTGAATTTTTTTCATAACACAGCTTTTCGTGGTTCTCCCCAACCAAATAAATCCTGAATATGCCAATACCCTTAGTATTTAATCTAAATATTGTGGGCATAAAAATCCATGGCACAACTGGTAAAGCTTTTAAAACTAGTTGAAAAATCAAAAAAGGACCTATGCATTTCATGAAGTCAAAAGTTTTATGTGTAGTATGGTCCTTTTGATAGCTTTAATTTTGTGATGCATTGGGTTTTGAAAGGGAATTGGACACTACACTCCTACAGCAAATCCATTTTATCAATCACAGGGTATTCCAAGGTCCTCCATTCTTCTATAGTGGCTCCCAAATTTGGAAAGACATATTTCCACCCTCACTTTGTTTCAAGTCTGTGATCATTGATCTAGGTACTTTGTTATCCGCTTTGCCCCTTTGGTCCAGCTTGCCTCTTTCCACACTCTTCAGGGCCTGCCCTTACTTCTGGGCCCTACCTTGTTCTCAGGCACCTACAAGTGAAGGCAAAATGAAAGGAAGGGGAACATAGGGCCTTGGATTCTAGGCACAGGGGCCAGCATTGGAAGAAAAGCATTTCTTGCTGGTACAATAACAGTAAATCAGAACACATCTATTGGCATTTGACTTTCTAACACATATTTTAAATATTCTAAGATATATTTTACAAGAGCCAACTTGGTTTAATGAAATTGAATCAGCCTGGGAAAATTGGGTTCTAATCCTGCCTCCAAGGTATATTGACTGTGACTCAGATAGTCCTCTTAGGAGTCTGACATTTTAAAGAAGGTACTGTGAGTTCCCCCTCTGTAGCTTCTGTCATTCATGAAATCACAGGTCCAATTAAAAAATAAGACCGTTGCAATTTGTATACATTTTTTACAACAAAATGCAACCGTTTTGTATATTCCACCCCCTCACTCATTCCCTATTTCATCATCCTTCAGCATGGATTTTAAATTAGGCAAAAGATTGGACAAAGGAATAAGTCCTATTCTGAAGGTCTCTCCAAATTGTGCTTCAGGCTCATTTTTGAAATTAAAATTGACCAAGCAGTTAGATTGTTTTAAGGAAATACTAATGGCTGGTTCTTAGGCTATGGAAAACTAGACTTTAGCTGTTTTTGAATAGACCCAATCCAATATATTGAGCTTCTTAGACAAACTGCTTGCCTCCTACCTGCCTTGAATGGTGAATAGAAAAAGTACCTGGCTCTTTCTCTAATTCTAATATCTGAACTTAATCTATGCCCTGTCCAACATTTGTAGAAAAAAACAACTCCTAAAACTTCCTGTTCGGCGTAGTAAAATCAGAGTAGCTGCTCTTTTACTCTCATGAGAATTAAGTCAGTATGAAAACTCCAGAAAGCTGATTAGTTTTACCCAGAAACATGGCAAAGTAATGCTGAGGACCATTTTGAAATTGATGGTGCCAGTTGTAAAGGGATGCGTGTGAGAGAGTACACATACACACATACGCACAGAGCCTTCCAAGGAATACAAAGCATTTTATTTTAACTGAAAAGGCAATAAATACATATTGTAAGACACTTGATTCTCCTTTTTAGTTGTGCTGAGGGTCGGCACATTTGCAATGTAAAAAGCAGGAGGTGCTTTCAAATGGAAATCTTTATTTTGCAAGTATTTGTGAGGAAAAATTCTGGGGTCTGAAATAGTAAACCAATTACTGGACCTTTAATTTGTACATTACTATTTCAGAGCTTGGAACCAAATAATGTAACTAACTCATAATGGGGAGGGGAATACTTGAAATTATTGGATTAAAGTTAGTATTTACATTGAAGCAGTCACATTTAGATTTTGTGAAAATGAAATAACTATTTGGAGTTTTCCTTGCAATTGGGAAGCTTTTTCAATTAGTGTTTTTAAATAGGCATTGTGGTATAATTTATAGAGGAAGCTGATATATCATAAGATTTAAGGGTTTTACTTTGAACACATCCTAGCTCCGTGACTGGGCAAGTTGCTTTTCTCTGAAATCAGTAGTTCTAAGATTCCCACTCAATCTCCTTAAAACAGTATCACTAGGGACAGATGTCTGTTACCTGAGATCGACAAATGTCCCCTATTTTGTAGCTTTCAAGAGGATTATCTCATAATTTTTATGCAACGTTACTTGTCGTTGTAGTCAACAGCCCCCATACATATAATTCTTTCTACTTTGGTTTCTAGTTTCCTACACATACACAGAAGTTTATCCACACTTCCTCTTGAATAACAGTGTTACACCCTGATGTCAACAATCATAGGTAGTAAACAATTGCCCGTGGAGTTGTTTCAGTTATTTTGAACATATCAGAGCATCATGGTATTATTCTAGGTTTTTCTCTGGCCACAGGACCTCCTCAGATGTTCAGGTTTGCTCCTCTTGGGGTTGAAGTGTGTTGTATGTTGCTGGCACTTTTTAGTCTCATCATCCCCAAGCCAGCCTCAGGTGGCAGGGCCAGGAGAGTGATTCCAGGATTCCCTTTTGTACTCTCCTCTGTCTTCAGGGATGTGTCCATAGGCCAGTGTTGGCCCATTTATTAGCATGTTGCCCTGCAACTGCTTATTGCGTAATTCCTTGTGATGCTTTTTATTGGTGTACCTATATTCCCTGATTTGGATGCAATATGTTGGCACTGAGTGGTAAAATATGCAAATGTTGTTTGTGCTTTTTAAAAAGCCTTTTAAAAAAACAAACTTGCATATCTGTTATAATTTGAGTTTTCTGATTAAATATCTCCACTTATAAGAATATTGTTCCTGCATCACTATTTTTGACAAGTGTAAATTTGCAAACACATTGTGCAGGATTTAGCTGTGTAATTTATTCCTTAAACTTGAATCGAGTTTCTCAGCTTTTAAAAATGTCTCTTTTAAAAAATTCATCAATTTAGTATTCCTAGGACTTTGTTTTTTGATTTTGCTGTAGGGTGTAGGAGGTGAATTAGTAGCTTATTAATTTTAAAATTCTGCTCAGCAGGTGAAATTAGTTGGGAGATTGGGGTGTCCAAAGAAAGGTTGGCAGTTTCTACTTCTTTTACATTGCTTATGTCAACTATTTTTCCTTCTTCACTGTAGGATCTGGGGGTGTGGGGGTCAGTTTTATACCACAATCCTTATTCCTCAACACTTCGCTTATCTGCCATCAGTAGCTAGAAAACCATGGCTGAGTGCTTGGCAAAGAATGACTTGCCCACGTTCTCTTCCACTCACCAGCCATAAGCTCTAACAGATAACAAATTCACACTTCATTAATTTTGGCATACTATCCATTATACTTAAGTCATAGAAAAATGGGAAACCTGTTACTAGTCTTCCTTCAGTAGTGGAACTGCCCTTTAAATCCAGAACATTTTGGAATGTTCTGTTATATTTCAGTACCTGTAATTTTTCTCTCTCATCTCTAACAGTCACAGTTGCAGATTATATATCCCGAGCTGAGTCTCAGAGCAGACAAAGAAACTTGCCAAGGGAAACTTTGACTAAAAACAAGAAAGAAATGGTAAGCAGAATTAAATCTGTAGCCCCCCCTTTCCTCTGTAATTCGCATTGTGTGATACTTACAAACAGTAGGCATTGATTCAGCATCTACTGGGTGCTGGGCACTGAGATTACAAATCCAAGTGTGACAGACACATTCTGTGCCCTCGTGGAGCTTACTTACATTAATAATTTAAGCATATAGAAATTCCTTTCCTTTGAGAAAGGATTCTTTGCTAATGTGCTTGATACCAGGTAACTATGATTTATTAGGTGTGCATTAAAGGAAGTGCAAAAAATTACATTGAAGCACTGTGTTTGTCATCAAGTTCAAACTTGATTTTCTTTATTATTTGTCAACTTCAAAGTTACAAAAAAAATTCTTGGGAATAAATCATCCCACCTGAATTTGGGAAATAAGTTATATGAGAAGGGGAGGCAACATATTGGAGTCTGGCACTGAACTGATGGTATTCAGGAGCATGAGCCTCATGGGGCAGTTGCATCACTGATTAATGGTGTTACTTGGGACAAGTGACTTGATCTCTCTGGGCCTCAGTTTCCTCACTTGTGAGGGCATTGGACTAGGTGATCTCTAAATTCCCTTCCAGCTCTAATGATCTATGCTTCAAATTATTTCCATGTAACTCATTCTCAAATAATGAATCTTAGGAATCTTGAAATCTTAGGTTTCAGATCTTAAATACATGTGTACCCTGCATTAAGCAAATTTGAACACAATTTGGATTTACAAAACAGATGAATGAGAGGAAGATTATCCACTTAACAAAAGGTGATTCCTTTTAACAGTGAGTTCCTTACTGTATATACATTGTGATATAATTCTTCTTAGTCATAAGAGAAATGGGGCCTTGAAGGATGTTCTATGGATATGAGTTATGGACGCTTGACTTCTTATCTCCTGAAAGAGTAAAATGCCTTCACACCCGTGCTGCATTGAGGTCTCCTTGGACTGTTCAGGGTTTCAACAGATGTGTCTGCCCCAGTAGGGGTCAGGCTGGGGTGGGGTGGCCTGAGTTGGGCAGAAAGGGGTCCTTGCGCCCAGGTCTCCTGAATGATGAGACCTTCAATGTCTTTTAAGTAAAATGGGATATGAGGAAGTGAGTACCAGGCACTTGAGGAGCACAGTGTCTGAACAGTGAGAGGTATAGAAGTGTCTTTTGGTTTTCATCGTTAAGCTTGATGCCATTTGGGAGAGGGAAGTGAAGTTCTTCCATGCTTTTCCTAGTCACTAGAACATTTTCACTAGCCCTTTTTCTCCTCAGCCCTAAATTACATTTATAATGAAGTTGAAAAAGTTGTCTCCCTTTGGCAGGCAAAAGACGTGATTGAAGAGCATGCGCCTTCAGAAAAGGCCGTCAATGGCCCCACAAGTGCGTCTGGCGACGACACGCCCAAACTGCAGCATGGCCCCGAAGAAGAGAAATCTGGCATCTTGAAAGAAGAAGAGAATTCTCCTGAGGAAGCTGCTGTGCTCAATGGCGTGTCATAAACGGGAGTTGCTAGTTTACAGTTCTTTTACATTACATTTTACAATAGTGCTCGTACAGCTTGCCAAAGATAGGATATGGATCGCCAGTCTTGACACCGCACTTTCAGTTCCTCCATTTGGAATACAGAAAGGGGAGGGATCCTGAAGAAATCATATGTTAAAACATTCTTTGACACCTACTGTGTTATAAATATATCATCAGATGTGCCTTGAGATAGTATATGTAACATTAAAAAGAATTGCTGGCTATAGGAAATGTTATTTTGTTTTCGAAATATGGCAGAGATGGGGGGAGGGGGGATCCCTAACGTAATATTCTTTATGAAAGCATTAGCTGCTTTTGTTACATTTTTAATAATATGCAACCACTTCTTCACCTGAGGAAAACTAGAACGAAATGCAGTCTAAAATATTTTGCACTGAATTGTAATTTCTCCATTAGTTTAGTCTGGAAACTGGTCTGTTTTAATACATGTTTTTTAAATGCTGTATGTAGAGGAAAAAAAGCTGCAGACCACTGGAATACATTTGTTAAATTCTCAAACTGCAGGGACACTGGGTGATATTGGCAGTGACTGTTCTACATTGAGGCTTTGTTTGGTTTATTTATTAAACTGTACAGTATTTAAAAATCAAACATAGCTTTAGTTAAAACACTAAGCTGAATTAGTCATGTCCATTCAGACATAACCTGAACTACTGAAAAGATCAATTTCCAGAAGGTTTATTCTGTATAAACTACATATGTTAGTCCTTAGTAGAGTATTTTTATTTTTGTTTTGGTTGTTTGATGTGCAATATGTTTTTGTATGCAGGTAGTAAAAAATAAACTTTGATCTTCCATTTGCTGGATTTTAACTTTTACTTTCTACCCCAGTTGTTCAAAGTTAAAAGATACTGATAGGTCTAGAGAAGCTTCCCTTTGCTAATCATAAAATCTAATTTATAAATATGATTTAAAATATTTAAAATATAATACCTTTTAGGATGATTATGGATATGATTGATAAATGAGATTTTTCTCTCTTGAATTTAAAAATGATAAATACCCTTAAGATAGTGTATAGTATGAACAGTTGATTTGAAAATTTTATTCCTAAGAGCAAATCTGAAGATTTGAGTATGACATAACCATAAAGACCTTCTGTTTCTTTTGCAATTGTGACTTTCTTTTCCCTCATATTCTTTTCCAATCTCCTGAAAATAAGTTATATGTTGGGAGTAGCATTGCAATCCAGCAGACTCATTTTGCAGACCTAATGGAAGAAATTCTGTTTTCATTTCCTTTAGGTTAAGTTGGAAAACTAATAATTTTTGTTGGGCTTGTTCTGATTTGGGGCATTTGCCCTCCCCCCAACCCCCACCCCAGGGCTCCTAATAGGGGATAAAGATCTCACTTTTAAGTAAGTTTGTACTTGATATACCAAGCAAAGCAGATATTCTTGAGGCCACTGGGAAGTTACCTGTCTGTAAATCAGTAACTTTTTTCTTCATCATCCTCTATTATGGAGATAACCAGTTAGACCAGTAGACATCTGAATGCTTTAATCAATGATCTCTTCACATAGATATTTGAATTAGTTATCTTTAAGTAAGAAATATTCTTAGCTAATCAAACTTGGACCATCTTAGGAACTTAAATGTTTTAGGTTCTCTCTCTACCTAACTGCTATGTACTTTAATGATTGTGAAAAAGAAATTTGACTAGTGTTTCAGTTTCCAAATATTTTTATATTAGATTAGTCTAAAGGAATGAAATCTTCCTGGCCCTTCAGCCACTTAATCACTTTGGCATCTGTCTTTTCTAAAACCTTGTCAGATTACCCTTTTATGGGGTGGGCCTTCTCTGTCTTGGAATTGGCTGAGGTGTGTGGCCAGTCCTGGTGTATTTAAGGGGTGCCCACTGAACCTAGCTGCTGCAAAGGTAGAAACAAAAGGATTTGACAGGGCTTTGCTGTTTATTGTGAACTGCTCAAGGCTCACCTTATAAAATACAGGCCTCTGGGATCTCCTACCATCTATATAGTATGTGGTTTTTGCACCTTTTTTTTTTTTTTTTTTTTTTGGTCATTGTTTGAAAAAAAGTTTAAAAAATACCTTATCAGTTAACACTTAAAACTGGGCTTTAGAAGCTTCAATTACATATGTAAAGCCAAAACTACTGAAGGGTTAAAAAAAAAAAGGTAAAATTTGTCTACAGTTAAAAGATTTGAGTAAATTTGCACTACCATTGCAAGACCCTTTATTACCATCCAGTATTAACTACATGTGGTTTTGTGGGGTTGATAAAGGGGAGGGAAGATTATTCACTGTTGTGGATAAAACGAAACCATCTTTTAGGTTTTCCCACCAAATGGCAAAGTGGGAAAAGGAACAAAATTGCATTTTACTTTTGTCATTTTCCTTGCCTCCCTCCTCCACCACTCCCTACCCACCCCCAGTTATAAGTCATCTATTAAAATGAGTTGTAGGTATAGAAAGAAATAATTACTAAAGCATCCCTAGTTCTCAATGATGTTAGTCAGCATGGTTTACAGGCAAAGCATACTGACTGGATCGGGAGTCTTCAGAACTTAGTTTAACTCACACTGCCTGTGTTACCTCATTACACAGGAAGCTTCACCTTCTGTGCCCCAATATGTTCTCAGACTTTTTTTTTAAATCATGGAGCACTTCTGTCAGTTTGATAAAGTGAATCTTCAAAGAATGTTTTAAAATATGCAATATGAAATACATACAGAAAACTAAGTAAACTCTGAAATGTTACCATATACGGGGGGGACAGGAAGATTCATAAACCTGTATTAAACTTCCCTTTGGTTTAAAATGGAGTTACCCAAGGTTACTTCTATCCTATTGACTGGGTATCAGGCCTAGGAATAAATGTGGGGGGGCCGGGAGGTTGTATCTAACATGAAAATTCAAATGTAGGAAATTATAAGAAGGCTTTAAAATCTATTAATTTATGAAAAATTAACTAGGTTGGTCAAACTTTAGATCTAAAGAAATGTTTCGTCTACAGATAGCAGTCTGAAAAAAAGCTTGATAAGCTTTGAAGTAGCACTCAGTAAAATCAAAGCTAAAATACTGAACTTTGAAAGTCAAACTAATGAAAATTGTTATGGTGCAAAAAGGGACTGCATTTCCTTGGTTTCATATTTTGGAGAGAGTGGTCATTTAAAAGCATTATGGGTGTGGGGAGGCAGTGGGTTGGCTACCACTCCTTTGTACAAGTTCTTGACCCAGCTTTTCACTTGTTCTGAAATGGAATAATTCAGGTTTTGGTGTTGACTAGTAACCGAACTAGGGCCTTCATATACTACATCAAATGTCACCCATATCCCTTGTTTCTAGCAAATAAGGGGACACACTGTCTTTGCTCCAGTGGTTGGTTATTTACAACCCCTAAACTAGAATCAATCTGGACATCTATCATCCACACTTCAGTTTGGTTGGGTACTAAAAAAAATGTGCTTAGGACATAAATAATGGTCCTTGCTGCAGTGGCTCCCTGTGGAGCAAATGGCAGGATTTGTTAATTATCAACCATAGGTGGTGGGACTTGGACAATTTCTACATCAACCAAGTATCTGTTGCTATTTTTGAGATCACCAAGGCATTCACACTTCAGTTATTGATGCAGCCACCTCCCCCGAAAGACATACAAACATCCCCTTGCTCAATGGGAGAGACGCCATGTAAACAACACACATGATAAATTGGAGATGCCTCTAAGTTAGATTAGCATGCTGGGAAGGGCTTCTTGCCAGGAGGCAGAGGGAAGGAAAGTTTCTGGAAGAGGGCCCTCCAATGAAAATACATAGAGATGGAGAGTCCTGGGGAATGGGGGGAGTCTGCCTTAAGTGGGTTTTGTGCTTTTTGTCCTGAGCTTTCATTTTGTCAGAAGACATCTACATGGTAAAGTGCCTGAGGCGTTGAAAATATAATTGCCTTCCCTGGTCACAAAGCCAAGGTATTAAGAGGTGGGACTGGATCCCTGGGAGTTGTCTCAACTCCATGCTGCTTCTTGGGAAGCTGTCAACACCTATAAAATATTTAGGAGGGTCAGTAGTTTCCATTTCTCCCATTCACTCCTGTAAAATTTGTTTCAAAGCAAAAGGGCATTGGTTTTGGAAAATTTAAGTTCAAATTCTAGTTTTGCTGCTTGAAACTTACTGATTCTACAACCTCTCTGGTCTATTGGATTAGGTTCCTATACAGGTCCTGGAAACCTAGGGGGATGCATTTAATCCTGATAATCACTGAATGACTATAAGCCATACCAGCTAGAACCCTTCATCAGCAAAATCAACTTATCTTTGTGGCCTTTCTTGGCTTTCACCTACTACTACTCACCTTGTGTTACCCCCTCACTGTGCAACTCCCATGTGTTCTCTTGTTTTGGAGAATAGGAGTGTTGTTATTGAGACAATTATTTTCATCTGGTGCTTCTTGATCATTCTTTTTGTTTGACACTAACTTTCCCAAGTCCCTTGGTCCCATTCTTGACCTCCCAGCCCCTTAGAGAATGGGGAACCTATCCCACTTTCTAGGTCACGACATTAACTATGCCCTCTCAAAATCTGTCTTCACATTTCCTTTTCCTTGATTGTAGAAAAGATGTCTGCCAAGACACTAGCATCTTGAGTTCATATCTTCATAGCATTCTGGAGTTTGCCTCATTTTTTATCTTGTTTTTTTTCTCTAATTGTCCTCCACCTAGAACTGTATGAGGTTTCCCAAGTCCTAAAAATCAAAAGATAAGTGCCAGGCACAGATAAGGGGTGTAGGTACTGAAAGAAGGAAAGTCCCTGCCCTATAATCTAATGGAGGTGATAAAATGCAAACACATGCAAAGGATAAGTTATATATAGGACAAGTAGGAATAATATATAAATAGAAAATTTTGAATTATGACACAGTTACAGGAACACAGTGTTTAGTGTAAATGATTTATTTGGCATTCATTTAGCATCTGATTCACTGCCAAACTATGAAAATAAATTTCGCATTTCTTGGTATAATGCTGTTGTCTTTCCCTCACTGAAAGCCACCCCTTTTTAGTAAATATTTTTTTTGAAAAAAAGTATTAGAAAAGGCTTACATGCACACAGTTAGCTGTACATAGTACTACCACTTCTGCATTCTTGGGGACTAAGCTTGGTCATAATTTAATTTCTGCAGCAGACAACTTCAATTGGTTTGCTGCTGGTGCTGCTTCCTCCTAGATTGTCATTTTCTCTAGTTTTCTTGTTTCTGCTCCACTCATGGTGAAGTCGAGTTCTGTTTTGCCATATTTCTCTCTGTTGATCATGTTAATAAGCTTACTCTTAAGTTTACCTCCAATTCCTCGTTCCTTACACCCATGCATTATTGTGGCTTCTCCACTCACCACCGCTAAGATTGTTTGGATAAATTACCCAAATCTGTTTTTTTTTTTTTTTTTTTAATTTTGAATCTTTTTCATAGGACTTGTCATCCTTGAAACTGACTCTGAAATTCTCTTCTCCCTATTTCCCAGAAGAGATTTTCTGGTCTGTCACACCCCAAAGTAGATATTCCTGATACCTCACCAGTGCTCTCGGGGATTCTCGACCATTCCCATACTTCCAAGTGTTCTTTTCATACAGTGGAACTTTTTTAAAGGAAAAAAGTCAAAACAACATCAAAACAGGACATCGTAAAATGTGACCACATAAGCAGTGTTCCTTATCTCTGGATCACTCATCAGTCTCTGCACAGGAGCAAGGGGAGGTATTTTTTCATGTCTTTTCCTTGTTCTTGGCGATTTTTGCAACACTTAAGTGTTCAGGGGTTTGGTAATTGTTATTCTATCCATTGTGTATATTTTTGTCTTGACTTGCTCAATCATCCAATTCTTTTCCTGCTTCTCTGTAACCATCATTTCCAATACTCATGCTTGCAAAGCCAGCTTTAGCTTTTGGTATTGCCAATTTACCATTCTCCCCTGAAACCTCAAAACTCAATATTCCTCAAAAAAAATGCGTGCTCTGGAAAACAGCTTTTTGTTCTAGCTCCACAACCCCATCCTCTCCTCCTCAGCTGACACTATTATCTCACCCAGGTGTGGGATCTTGCTAGGCTTCCAGCAAAATAGTTCTCATCCTGTAGGACCCAACTGCGATATGACTGCTGCCACCTTTCCTTTCCCATTATAATCGTAGGTCCTCAGACCCGCACAGCATCTCTCGTTCCTAAAGCATTCCCTGGTCACGCCACACCTGGGCATGGTTTTGGAATTGTGACTTGGAAGGAACTGAAGACCACATCAAACCGCATAGGTTTGACCTGGAAAAGAGAAGACTTCGGGGGGGGGGGGGTAGAACTAGGAGATACAGAGGAGTTTGGGGAGTTACATGGAGGAACTCTTGGGTTCCTTGGAAGGAAAATCTACCCATGAACCCAGGGACCCAGGTGGGATGGACTGCATCACAGGTGCTGGGCTCCTCCTCACTCGAGGTCTTGGGGCCTAATGGGTACTACAGGAGCGTATTCCTTCCGGGGGAGTTGGACAAGATGACTGGAGAGCACCAACACGACTACTATTGGGAGGGCTTTAAGCAAAATTTGAGCTCTTGTCCAGCCAAAGAACAAAGTGACTACTATATCCCAGGCAACACTGGGGATGCCTGTTGGGGAGTGTGTTGGACTCGCTCACATCACATCCATTTCAGTCTTGAAGTACCCAGGACTCCGCCATCCTGAATGTGCTGTCCATCCTGTCCCCTCAAAAGCTGTGGATGGCTCCCCATTGCCTCCTGAGTGAAGCATTAATTAGGCACTTTCTGCATCCCAGACACCTCTGAGTTGGGAGGATAAAATGAGATTTGTAAAGCACTTTGCCACACTTTAATGCACTGTATAAATTCTAGCTATTATCTCAGACAGAAGAGACTGGGGAGTGAGGGAGGTGAGATATGGAGATCCAGAGAAGCCTCTGGCAGAATGTGGGATTTAAGCTAAGTCTTGGAATCCTGGAAGCCAGGAGGCTAAGGTGCAGATTAAGAGCATTCCAGGCATGGGGAACAACCATTGAACATTCATGAATGGGGACAGCTAGGTGGCCCGGTGGCTTGAGAGCCAGACTTGGAGATGGGTGTCCTGAGATCAGATCTGGCTTCCATTTAGCTGTGTGACCCTGGGCAAGTCACTTAACCACAAATGCTCAGCCCTTACCCCTCTCCTGCCTTAGAACCGATTCTTACTAAGACAAAGTAAAGTCTTTAAAGATTATTTTAAAATAAAAGTGAAAACCTGGGCAATATGTAGCACTTGTGCATCTCTCGCCTCCACTAAGGAGTAGGTTGGGGGCGTCTCATGCCTCTTTATTCAGGTCCCGCTTCATCTTTATAATTTTGTTACATCTACTTTTGATTTTTTGGTAACATTCTTTCCATTTACATTACACTATTCATAGTATAGTTTGGGGGGTTTGGGGCCTCTGCTTACTTCACTGTCTCATTCATATTAATCTCTTGCTGCTTCTCTCCAACATTCATGCGCCCCAATTGATAGGCACTTTGTTTCCAGTTGGCCACCCCAAAAATAAGGCTATCAATATTTTGGAGTAGATGGGGACATCCACCTTGCTGAGCCCAGTCATGGAGTCTGGTTCAAGGAGGATGGACATTTGGGGCACTTAATTTGCATAAATATGCAACGATGTATTCGTGAGCTTATCTTCCCATAACCTCTCCAACATGGGCCGTTGTCTTTTTTTTTTTTTTTTTTTGGTCAATTTGCAAAGTGTGAAGTGAAACCTCAGAATTGTTGTGATTTGGAGCATTTTAAAGTGCAGTTGTGACTCTTGCAGTGGTCAAGCATTTATTAAGCACCAGGTACCGTGCTGAGAGCCGAGGAACCGAAGACAAAAACAAAACACTCCTTGTCCTCCGGAGCTCTTGGAAGGTCTTCCCCAGCAGCCCTTCTTTATAGCTGTATCTCTTCTGCCCTGTGCTCCAACCAAACCCAACACTTGACATTCTCCCAACATACTCTGTTTTTCTAGTTCTGTGCATTCAATCATGCTTTGATCTCTCCTGGAATGTTCCATCCCACCACAGTCTTTACCCATATTTTTACATCCATCTGAAAAGCCATTTCTTTCATGGGGTTATTTCTGAGCCTTCCACCACAACCCATTCCTAGCCAGTAAAGTAAGACTTCTCTGTCTTCTACACCTCTCCTATGGGGTCTGACGGCGGGAATACACACCCATCAGTCCCTATCCTCTGTGACCCTGGAGTTCCAATAGGGATGTGAAGTACAGAAATAAGGTTCATTATTTGATGATTTCAGAGAAATGAGCCAAAGTGCTCTAGGGAAAAAAAATTTAAACCCTTCCCTTCCATCTTAGAATCAGTACAGTGTATTGGCTCCAAGGCAGAAGAGCAGTAAGGGCTAGGCAATGGGAGTCAAGTGACTTGCTCAGGGTCACCCAGCTAGGAAGTGTCAGAGGTCAGATTTGAAATTAGGACCTCCTGTCTCTAGGCCTGACTCAATCCACTGAACCACCCAGCTGACCCCTCTAGGAAAATTTAAAGGAAAATCATTTTCAGGCAAAGAGCTCTTTGGGCTATTTGTGTAAGTTGTCTCCAGAAAATACTTAAGGTGGAGGACTCATTGTCTCTTTCCTACATTTAACGTTCTTCAAAATTGTATTAAACATCAGCTTCAGTGCCAGGTACTACAAGGCAAAAAAGCAAAACAAAAAAAGCTCTGCCCTCAAGATGCTTATACTCTTCTGGAAAAACCAACATATATACAAATGAATAAATATAAGATTCCTACAAATAGCTGCAAAGGAGTATGGGAAGAAAATTATTCTGAAAGTTAGAGATTCTACGAGATGGAGGCAAAAGAACAATGCGATTCAGACAAGGCTGGGGGTAGGACCTGTTCAAGACACTGGGTAGGAAATGGAACATTGTTTACCAAAACAGCAAGAGGCTAGTTTGGCTGGACCACACACTGTGAAGGGTAATGTTCATTAAATGTGCAATGATAGGCTGGAGCCAGTCTGTGAAGGCTTACAAATGTCAAACAGGAGTTTGTATTCATTTGATCCAGAAGCTAGGAGTCCCTGGAAATTCCCAAACAACATACCTCAGATAATTCAGTGACTTGATTATGCTCCATAATTGATTAGATTGAAGAGTTGAGGTAAAACAAAAAAATCCCCAACCTTCAGACCAAGCAACCTGGTGATGTCTTGCTATCGATGAATAGGCCTGAACCTTTCCATTTTGGGTGTAGATTGTGCCAAGGTTCCTAGTCCACTATAATATGGCTTTTAGAGCTTAGGGTCACCACACAATAATGAGACATCTAAGGTGGCCATCTGTTGGGGGTCTAGCCATGGCTAATGCTTAAATATTTGTTGGTTTGAGTTTAGTACATAAGAGGCAGAGTTAGGTCTGACTGATCTGCAGATGCAGATGCAGAGGTGGGAAGGAGATATGAGGAGGGAAAAGGTCCCATGGGGCTAAGATGGCTAGAAGGCATTGCCCAGCGGAAGTAGGATTTCAACAGGCAGAGAAGTGAGGCTCGCCAAGAGTGAACAATGTGAGGCAGAGGTCAAGGAAAGTGGATGAGAGGTGAAAATGTTCTTTCTTCATTACCCAGGGTTCTTTCCCCTATGAGAACACAATTATTTTATTTCCTCGTAAGAATTTCTGCTTCCAATCAACTTTTGTCCCAAATCCTCACCCTAGAGGTGGCCCTGGGTGCTTGGCCATGCCTGTTAGCTTAATCTCTGGCAAATACA
The DNA here is from genome assembly GCF_016433145.1 of Gracilinanus agilis. NCBI lineage: Eukaryota > Metazoa > Chordata > Mammalia > Didelphimorphia > Didelphidae > Gracilinanus > Gracilinanus agilis. The sequence goes on from NC_058132.1 coordinate 680,737,054, forward strand.
ACCAAGCTGAAGAATACTTGAGTATGATAAACTCCGTCAATGACAGACTTTGTTTATCATCCAAGGAAAGGCCCTTCATTAAGGAGAGCCTTCACTGGCACAATGTTTATTGACCCATTGACCAATTCAGAGAAATGGCTACAAAGGCATGGATTTTTTGGCCATGGACAACAACTCTTGAAGACTGTTTACTTCTTAATCAAGTTAATTTAATATTTATCAAATATGTGCTATGTGCCAGGCACTGGACTAAAAGCTGGCTATACAAAGAAAGGCAAAAAAAAAAAAAATACTTATTGTCTCTTTCCTACATTTAACGTTCTTCAAAATTGTATTAAACATCAGGTTCAGTGCCAGGTACTACAAGGCAAAAAAGCAAAACAAAAAAAGCTCTGCCCTCCTGTTCTCAAGGAGCCTACAGTCTAATGGAAACATGCAAACAACTAGCTACAAACAAGATACATACAAGAAAAATTGGAGATAATCTCAAAGCAGGAAGAAAAGGCTTTTGAGAGAGAGAGAGAGAGAGAGAGAGAGAGAGAGAGAGAGAGAGAGAGAGCAGACTTTAGNGAGAGAGAGAGAGAGAGAGAGAGAGAGAGAGAGAGAGAGAGAGAGAGCGAGCAGACTTTAGCCAAGATCTGAAGATAAGCCAGATAAGCCAGAAGCATGAGATTAGGAGGAGAGAATTCCTGGCATGGGGGACAGAATGGGAAGATGCCTGGAGTTAGGCAAGGAAGTGTCTTGTTGGAGGAAAAGCAAGGAAGCCAATGTCACTGGCCATAGGTATGCATAACAATGAGAGATGAAGAGAAGTTTCTTACAGAAGAGCTGCCCAGGCACATGAAGTCACAGGTTCTGGAAAGTAGGATTTCAGATCTCACTGAAATTCATCATTCCCGTTCATTTGAAGGAACTGATTCCTTTTCCCAAGGGATACATGATTAGTAGTGTCAGAACCTATATATGGGCCATGATCTCCAACATGAGGATCCTGGGATTCTACTTAAGGAAGATGACAACAGAACAGCACTGGATAGGACTTACAGGCATGAGTGTACGTGGCTTTGCTGAACTGCTGGCAGAAATGAAAGGTGAAACGGGCTGGAGATCCAGCCAGGAGCTAGCTGGCTTCGAGAAAACTGATCTTTGTCATGTCAGCTCTGACCTATGTCAAGCAATAAGAATGCTGAGCCCACAAGGGTGTCCCCCTCAGTTGGTTTCTAGGTAGCACTTGGAGTACATTGAACCCCTACTCTACAATGTCATGCTTTATTTTCTAAATGTGGAATGATGAATTTAGAAGATCGCAGTTTTATCTAGGGGCAAATTTTACCCTCTATCTTTGTGACCAAAAGCTCAGTGACAGAGAGAGAAGTTGAGACTATACATTTTGTTTCCAAAAAATAAGTTTCAAAGTATGTGACAGCACGAGTTCAGAGAAACCTCCACAAACAGGTAGCCATGCTTAGAAAGATGGATGTAAACCTCTGCATCATCTTTATGTACTAACTGAATTGTCATGATTAAAATTATATTGAAAGATTGATTATTGGATAAGAATATAATCAATAAACTTGTTTATCGGCTAGGTCAGCATCATAACAATAAAGTGACACAGGTCACCATGGCTGTCTCGCAACCAGGGTTGACCTGAGCTGGGTCCGACAGTTTAATAAGTAGATTTTCAGGAGCTCATGATTCAGCCTCTCTCTTGACCATCCCAAGACATTTTTAATTGATGACAGCTAAATTAGAAGGTGGTCCATCAGCCTATCCATCCCTCCCCAATCTCACAGGTGGGCAGGTCATATACACAAGAAAAGAACCCTTCTCCCCTTTATTTAGTAACCAAATTCTTTTAAAAATGAAGATATTCCTTGGGATTCCCAAAGGACAAAGAAAATGCAAAAAGCAGCAGACTAGATGGTATCTCTAATCCAGATCCCAGACATAGGAATACACAATAATTCTCCCCAATAGATAGACATAAACTCTTTTTGTGGTGTCAAAGAATTAGAAATTAAAGGGATGTTCATCAATTGGGGAATAGCTGAACAAATTATGGTATTTGATGGTGATGGAATACTATTGTGCTGTAAGGAATGAACAGAATGATTTCAGAATGAGCTGGAAAGACCTTCATGAACTGATGCAGAGTGAAATAAGCAGAACCAAAAGAGCACTGATTGTAAATTGTAACAGCAATATTGTGGAATGATCAACTGTGAAAATCTTAGCTACTCTCAGTAATATAATGATCTAGGACAAATTTGAGCGACTTATGACAAAGAATGCTATCCACCTCCAGAGAAAGAACTATTGGAGTGGGAATACAGATCAAAGCATAGTTTTTCACTGTAGTTTATTTGGGTTTTTATTCTGAGGTTTTAGTTTTATATGATTATTCTCTTTTAAAAATTAAAAATATGCAAATATGTCTTGCATGATAATACATAATACAGATTGAATTGCTTGCCAGGTCTGGGAGGGGGGAGGGATGAAAAGTAGGAAGACAATTTGGATCATATAACTATTCAGAAAACTTATGTGGAAATTTATTACCTGTAATTGATAAAATGAAATACCTTTACCTAATATATAGGCATTAAAACAGTGAATAAAAAATATACTCTCACAAAACAATCAACAAAAAATGGTCAGCCAATATTCCTAAAGTGTAGATCTGACCATTATCACCCCCTAGTAATTAAAAAATGACTCCCTTTTGTTTCCAGAATCAAATACAAAATGCTGCCCTTTCTAACCTGGCCCCTTCCTACCTTTGCATTCTTACACCTTACTCCTCTCCACATTCTCTGAGATTCAGTGACACCAGCCTCCTAGCTGTTCCTCAAACAAAGCACTCAATCTCTCCTTCACCACCAATTGTTGACTTCCTTGAAGTTCCACCTATTCCTCCTTCATCTCAGTATTTTCCCTCTGAGATTATTCCCAGTTGATCTCATCTCTATCTTGTTTGTACATAGTTGTTTTCAACTTCTTTCAATAAATTAGGCAGCTGTAGAATATAGCAAAAAGAACCTGGACCATGATTTTAGTTCTGCCTCTATTAAGACCCTCCTTTTTTGTCCCAACATGTCTTTGACATTTTATATCAGTTTTCTGAAGCAAATCAACCTTGTTAATCTACCTGCAGCCTCTTAACATACATCAGACATCTTTCCTTAGAGACACTTCTGATTGATGGCCTTTTATGTTTCACACCAATATGGCAGCATCAAGAGATATACTGACTCTGCCTCTTTGGAAAAGGTAAAGTGTGGGATCAGTGAGAGTTTTTTGTTTGGTCAGCTTTTAGCTTTTATGGAAGGATATTGACTAGGAAAGTATTGCAAGGATAGAGTTACAAAACATTCAACTAATCTTGCTCTCTCTAAAGTTTCCCATGATCTCTTTTTTTCTCTTAAACCTTTACCTTCTGTTTTAGAATCAATATTGTGTATTGGTTCTAAGGCAGAAGAGCAGTAAGGGCTAGGCTCAGAGTCACACAGCTAGAAAGTGTTTGAGGCCAGATTTGCACCCAGATCATCTTGACTCTAAACCTGGTTCTCTATCCACTGGACCACCCAGCTGCCTCTATCCTTTGAGTGGCTATGAATTTCCTTTAAGAGGCCTTGTATGATTCCAGGTTTCGATGCAATCAATACCAATGAGTGCATCTGTAGTACCTCTAAGTGATTCTACAAAGAATCCTTTTAATATTTGGATTGGCTATAAGAGTTGCTCTGTTACAGTGGCAAGCAGTTTTAGGGATCCTGGGTCTCATTATTTTAGAGTGTACCTTTATGGTATACCTTGATGGTGTGACTCAGTAGATCATTGAACACTTTTTTCATGGATTGGATCTGTCTTGCAATCTTGTATAATCTTCACATGCTTCAAACAAAGAAGGGAGACACTTCTTTAGGGAAAACATGATTTGCAAATCAAGTGTTTTTTGTAATCACCAAATAATAGAGACCATGCAGTCTTACATTTTTTCTACCTCTCAGTTGTATTACTATGAAGAACTCCGCTATTAAAACAAAAACAAAAACAAAAACAAAAAGCCATGTATACAAAGCTTTTCTATATCCAGTAGGGTGCTGGTAAATGCTTAACATTGACTCTCTTAAATATATATATATACATATACGTTTTCTGATTTCTGAGGTATAAGTACACACACTGAGAATTTAACAATTGGCTGTACCTTTTTCATGAGTTCAACCACAATTGATGGTAGTAAAATACCAATTTATTTGATAGTATCAATTGATATGAGTAAATGCTCTTGCCATAGCCATTTTATCAAAATGAGAGTCACTTTTCCTTTTTGATAATAAGGCCCTTCAGGATCTTTTGTTTTCTGGACTCCTACCTTTTTATCTTGAAATAAAAAAGCCTTGCATCAATCCTTATTCATGAATTTTTTAATCATTTTTCATTTTTTGAACAGTAAGTTTCCTGTTTTCTGTACCTGGCACAATACTTTGCATAAAATAGGACTGAATTTCTTATTCTGAGGTTCTTTATAAACCATCCCATTCAAGAGCTGGCAAAGTATAGACAAGAGGATTGGACCTAGAGTCAGGAAGCATCTGAGTTTGAATCCCATTTCCAACACTTATTGGATTTGCTACATGAGCGAGCTATTTAATTCCTCCATGCCTACATTGACTAACCTGTAAATCAACAAAATTCTAAGTAGCAGGAAAAGAGATAAAAAACCAATTGGACTTACTTATTAAAGTTAAAACATCTGTTTTTAAAAAACAAACATAATAGTGGAAGTGTGAGGTTTCACTGTGGAGGTTACAATCACTGCTGTTTTGCTCACTCTGTGTGTGTGTGTGTGTGTGTGTGTGTGTGTGTGTGTTGAGGGACGGTAATCAAGGCTTTTCTGTGGTTTGGGAAGTGAATCAAAATTTACTTTTGATTGATTGGTTGCTATTCAGTCACATCAGTCATGTCTGACTCTTTGTGACCCCATTTGAGGTTTTCTTGGCAAAGATACTGATGTATTTTGCCATTTCCTTCTCCAGCTCACTTTATAAATGAGACAAATGGGGTTAAGTGACTTGCCCAGGGTCACACAATTTGTAAGTGTCTCAGATCAGATTTGAACTCAGGAAGATGAGTGTTTCTGGGGGCAGCTGGGTAGCTCAGTGGATTGAGAGCCAGGCCTAGAGACAGGAGGTCCTAGGTTCAAATCCGGCCTCAGACACTTCCCAGCTGTGTGACCCTGGGCAAGTCACTTGACCCCCATTGCCTACCCTTACCAATCTTCCACCTATAAGTCAATACACAGAAGTTAAGGGTTTAAAAAAAAAAAAAAAGATGAGTGTTTCTGGCTTTAGGCCTGGCACTTGATCCACTGTGCCACCTAGCAACCACAATACTGACTGTCAGCAATGTGGGTACCACCTCCTAAGGTGCAGATGACAGCCTTTTCTTCCCATAGGACTCTCATGAGGGTCCAACCATTGTGCTCAAGCCTTCCTCTCAGCCTCTAAATCATAAGATTATTCATCACTCTGGCTACATACTCAGTTCATCTCTTCTCCTTTACCCCAAACATCTAATTCCATCATTTATGCTCCTTCTTTTATACAATTCCTCATTTTTAATATGTGCAGCCTGCTCATGCTTATGTTTTCTTCAAATAACTCGCAATTTCATTTCTATGGTTTCAGGGAACTGTGATGCATGGCTGTATTGTATCACCAGAAGAATAACGATATTTAAAAAAAAAAAAAAAAGCTTTTTCAGGGAATTGGCTCATTAAAAACACAGCCCAATGCCCCAATGGCAAACCAGCCTGACCTGTTCAATTCTATGCCGAAGTCACTATTTTACATGAGATGACTCTCTCTCCCTCCCTCTCCTCCATCTATCTACCTACAACACATATAGATATAAATGTATATGTGCATATTATATATACATATATATACATACGTGTATGTATATATGTATGTATAGTTGGAAGGTTTTCATGAATTGTCTGGTGCAGTCTGGACAGTGACTGGCTTTTTTCATTCACTCGGTTTTTCCTATATTGAGAGTTAGGCCAAACTCTTTCTAGTAATTCTGGTACTCATTTAGGAGGCTCTACAGTGTTCCAGGGCTTAATGCAATCAGTACAATGTCACTGACAAAGAAGAACATCTGGAGGATTTCATCAGCTAGGGAATGCCTTTTCCATTTGGTCTCTGGGCTAGACACCCTCTGTAATGGCAGTAATTATGTTTGATGAGCCCATATCTCCATTTTCTTACTTGCTTGACAATAATCAGGGGGAGATAAAGTTCTCTCTTTTACATCTTTCAAGGAACAATGAAAGACACTATGTTGGAGGAAAACCTTTAAGTTGGCATTTTGTAATCAAATGCTTTTTTTTAGTGGTTCACAAACAGTAAGTGTAGTAAGCTCCTGTATTTCCTATCCTTTTTATGTGGTCTGCTACAGATTATTGTTTGCAAAAATCTGCTTTTTCCCTTCTACCTACATCAGAAATAGCCTTGTTGCACACGTGGCTATCATTGGACTTAGTAATTTGTATCCTATCATTAACCTTTCAGTTTCCCAAGCAACTCTGTAGGACTAGAAATCACAGAACAAATGCTGTTCTGCATTGGTAGAGGGAGCGGATTCACTGGGAGTTCTATGTTCAATTAAAAAAACACCTATTGTCTTCACTAAATAGTACCTTTAATAGCTCAACTGCTAGGCTCGTCAGAGGAGACGACATATGCAAAGTGCTCTAATGTCGGCTACTGAAATCCTTAGAAGGGGATTGTTTGAACATTGTGCTTTAGTTCTCCAAATAACTCACCACTGAGATGCAGTTTAAGAGATATTTGGAAATTTTAAGGCAGATGTCATGGCCACTAGATACATTAGGGTTCCTTATCATTGAATCTAGAGTGAAGGCTATGGGGGCAGCAGGGGCCAAATTGTTAACATGTTCCCTATAGCCCTTCACACACTAGGGCTCAAGCCCTGGGGTTAGGACTAATGGATAATGTGAGCCTCCAGTCCTGGTTTCCTATGTCCTGTTGCTAGGGTAACCGACCCTAGGCAGGTGCACAGCACTCCCCAGCCAGCCTGGATTCTGTAGCCCTGGCAACAAGAGGCAGGGACAACTGGGCTCAGGTTATCTGAAGTTCCTGGTATCCAAGGTTACCCTCAGCCTAGGATTCCTTGGGTAACCAAGAACCTACTATAGCATCCATTAGGTATTTTTGTTTTGCTTACCCTGAATTTATAGATTCTCTTTTGGCCAGATCTCACTCCTTCATTCCCTGCCCCCTCTTCCCCCTTGTAAAAAGCTCCATTCTTTCTATATCCTCACATTCTGGATTTTACCTTGAAATTTTATTATTAATGTGTATCAGATAATTTCATCTGAACACCACAGCTTTCAGAACCAGAAAGGGCAATGTTAAGATTACAGGTTCATGGACAAACTAGAGAAAAATTCTGTTACTGTGGCTAGTGAAATATATCATGTTTCCTGCTGTTTAAAAGTACACATCAAACATGGGTCAGCTCTTAAGATTCCTTTTCTTTCAAATAATTTAAGCTGTGCCCTTTGTAGTATCAACAGTACAAAAGGTTTATTAACCCTTTAAAAAGTTCTCAACCAGTAGAGATCACAAACTTGGGGTGCCTTACTTAGGCTCTGATCTTCATTATTTGTGACGGCTGAAAAATCCATCCCTTTGTGGCCAAATTCATTTTGAACTGGCATCTCCAACTTGGCTGAACTGCTGCTTGTATAAAACAGAGATACACTCCACCTCTAGGCTTCCAGCTCTGTCTATTCTGCCTACGTATCTCTGTCATCTGCCCCTTCTCCTCACTCAAATGGCCACCACCCTAGTGCAAAGTCTCAGCAATTCTCAAATGGGGTCTTGCCAAACAGCAGGCAAACTGGTTCTCCACATAGCTGCTAAGTGATTTTTCTAAAGCAAAGTTTGACTATGTCACTCCCCTACTCAATAACTCCATTAGCTCCCTATAATCTGTAAGGCCAAATACAAAATCCTGTTTGGTCTAAAGCCCTTTACAACATAGTCCCAATTTTCCAATCCTGTACATGACTTGGCTTCAGGCATGATAGTCCTTTCTTGCTGTTTCCCGATGCATCTCTGGGCCATTGTACCTGCTTGTCTGCAACACACTCCCTCTCCAAGCCTTGGATGCTTTAGTGCCTTTCAGAGCTTGGCTCAAACACCAGCGTCTTCTACATTAGACTTTGTTGATCACCCCTTTGCTGGTGCCTTTTCCATATTTCATCTTATATATTTTTATTCATATTCTTTCTTTCTATCCATTCATCCTCCCAACCCCCCAATGCAACCTCAATGAGAGCACTTTCATTTTCGTTCCCGTATTCAGCTTATAGTAGGCTTTTTTAAAGTGCTTGTTCATTGATAGTTCTTGTCAGAGCTTATGGCTGCTGACATAGTCTTTTATGAGCTCTGGGTCACCTCCAGGCCACAATGAGACACTGAAACAGAGTGGGCTTTCTCTGGAGATGTCAATAGATACTGCCCAGAATGTAGCTTTTTCTTAATAACCTGTGGTCAAGGTGAGCATCAACCAGTTTCTGTTGTGTTGTAAGACAGCTTCAAATGGCTTCACTGGTTACCGAGGGGGCAGGTAAGCACAGAGGGCCCCCAGACAGTTGTCCCTTCCTAGCTGAGTAGTCGCTTGTTAGTCTGCTAGCGGCAGCTAGAATCTGCTGTCAGTAAAAGTCAGACAATGAAGTTTGGATCCTCGGTAATGTTCATTTTCTATTGGGCACCTGACAGTAGGTTTTGGAGAAGCTCTTCTTGCTTTTCACCTACTTCCAAGAACCTTCTCAATGGCTGAGGTCACCACCCTCTTCCCCTTATTTCCCTACTCCTCAGAAGGATTTGCTGAGTAACTGCATTACTGTATTTAAGTCTCTGATGGCAACATATCTGAAGGTAGAGATGCTCAATGACTGCTGATTCACTAAAGTCAGAAACTGTTTTGGGCAACAGTCCTATTAAATGGCAGGTAATTTATGTTTCTGTTTCTGGCTCAGGTCTCCCCCCACCCCCACCCCACATCTTTGTTGAATGGAATGGACCTTAAGAGTTTATCTAGTCCAACCCCCATCTTTTACAATGAGGAAATATGCTCAAGATCACTTAGGTGGTACTGTGGAGCAGGGCCTGGAATTGAGGGCTTCTCCTAATTTTACTACTCTCAGTGGATAGATGCAGGCTCTCTAGTCTCAGAAGATAAAGGTTGCTTGCAGAAGATGAAGGTTTAGAAGAGACTTTAACATGTACTAAAGAAATCCTTGGCCTTTATCTTTATCTTAAGCTTGCTTCTGCTTCTGTTAAGAAGCAGACATGCCTGTATGAACTGTAAAGTGAAAGATCTGGGTACAGTCCTTAATTTGGATCTATTGTGGATTTTCTGAATTTTGCTTTTGGCCTTTCTTAATCTTTTTAAAAAATCTTTACATTCTGCCTTAATATCAATTTTAAGACAGAAGAGCAGAAAGGGCTAGGCAATTGGGGTTAAGTGACTTGCCCAAGATTATATAGCTAGGAAATGTCACTGACCAGATTTGAATCCAATTTCTCTCAATTCCAGATCTGGTGCTCTATCTACTGTGCTACATAGTTGCTCTGCAAATCTTAAAATTCCAGTTTGGGTATTTTCACCTGATATCCAGTTGCTTGTTCACAGAAACAACATCAGTTATTGTCAGTCTAGACCTGAAGAAAAGGTAGAAACAAAGACAACTTTTTGGTTTTCCCCAACATTAAGGATGATTTTAGGGTAACACTCCTCCAAACTAATTCAGAGTACAAATTGAACATAAAAGCAAGGCAGAAAGCCTAGAGGTTTCCTCATCTTCCTAAATTGTCTTCATTTAAAGTATTATGAGTTCTCAGATCAGACACACCCATAATTCAAAATGGGCAAACAAGAATGGCCTTTTCTGGATTTTTTAAACTTTACCTTCCATCTTAGAATATTGTGTATTAATTCTAACAAAGAAGAGTAATAAGGCTAGGAAATATGAGCTAAATGACTTGCCTGGGGTCACACAGCTGCGAAGTATTTGAGGCCACATCTGAATCCAGGATTTCCCATCTCTAGGCCTGGCTCTCAGGCCACTGAGCCACCTAGCTACCGCCTGGATTTTCTACAAGTATTGTTCCTCTTCATACTATACAATCTGCTTTAATAAACTCTTCTCCCAATCAAGCTTAAATGTTAAAAAGTCAAAGACAACTACTGTATTTAAGCTCCTGAACAGATATATACCAGAAAACATGTTGCTATTGAAACTTGAATGGATTTGCCCAAGTCTATGTCCAAATGCATGAAAAGCACTGGTTTCTGGAGGCTAGAATGCTAACAGACTGAGACAGCTTGTCAAGAGCTTGTTTTGTTGACAACCTCGCACAGGGAGCAGAAAGCACATAGTAAACAGATACAATAATTAGAATCGGTGGGGCATCTTATGGTTCGCCAGGAGCTTTTCACACATTAGCAATATCTGCTGAACTACATGTCAGAGCTGCACAGGATGGGCAGCCATGGACATGTTGGGGTCTTGATCACTGGAGGGAATCTTTATAATGATGAGATCAGAAGCATTAGAACTCACAAGTCCCAGTAGGAAATACTGACAGATTTTATGGCTCCAAAGGCCTGAATTTTGTTTTTGTTTTCTCCTCCCTATGGTTTAAGCTCTTATGGATCACTGGAAAACTTGTAAATTTGACACACGAATGAACTTTATATGACTAAACAAATATATGAAATAAGACCTATTTTTTAAAAAAAAGATAAAAGCATGTTACAGAAACTGTTTTAAAAACTCCAAAGACAAAAGTTTATAAAGTTATGGCAGTGTACTTAATGAAAAAAAAATGCCACAGTAAGACAAGATCTCTATTGATACCTTTCTCTTAAATAATTTGTTAAATTGTTATTTTTTTCATCTATGAGCATTATCTATTTTATAAGACTGTAAAATTATTTGAATCTTGGTGGAGTCAATATGGTATAAAAATACTACAGACAAGAGTACACCCATTTGTTAGGTCACAGGAGTAATGACTTGTTTCTGTTGGATTCTAAATATAGGTATTCTAACTAAAGAATCATGTTTCAGGTTTTAATCAATTCCCATTAGGAAAAATATTCATAATTTGTAAGACAATAACACTTGTAATCTAATAATTACAAAATAGCATCAAAATTAATGAAAAGGAAAAAATAATAATAATAATACCAACTACAGCAACCAGTAAAGAAATTATTTATTATAAAACTTTTATGAAGTTATTTATTATAAAACATTAGGATTCCTATACATAAAGTAATTGATATATATATATATATGTGCATATATATATATAAATTTGAAATGATCAGTGTGTTAATCTTATTTCTTAGTTTGACTTTCTAATAAATCTTTAGCTTCATTGATTTTGGCTGCTATATAAGGAGATCCTCCTATAAGAAAAAAGAAAAGGAATAGTAATGGAGGTTGGGAGAAGAAATGTCCTACTTGACTAGCGAACATATTTTTTTTCTTTTGCTACCAAGTAACATAGGCAACATGAAATAATTATTTAAAAAATTATAAATAACATTCCTTTTAGCTGGCATTACCAAAGAATAAGACTTTCCATAGAAGTGAATGTTCAAGATAAAAGAACTTTTGCCCCTTTAAACTCGAACACGTATACTTGAACAAGTTGGATGGAAAGCTTTCTAAAATATTACAAATGTGTTGTGGAAAATGTAATCTGTGGAACATAATTTAAAGGTTTTCTCAATGACTTGGTCATCATTACAAACATTAACAACTATTAGATGCTGTAAACATGATTGCTGTAATGAGCAATTGATCTGGGCAGCTTCTTGCCTCCACACAGAAAGGTCTCAGACTCCTTGACTTTCTGAGTACCTGGGTCTGCTTTTTACGTTATCCTCTATCTCTTAAGAGTCAATGCTTACTCTTGGGGCTCTGAATGTGCTGTGCTTTAGGAAACTAGATAACCAGTGGTTAGTACTGTGCCTAAAGTGATCAGCCAAAAAGAAAAGTAAGGAATCCTTCTGAGAGTCTCTCCCAGGGATGAGATGCCTCTTTGTGATCCTTGCATGCTACTAGCATATTCTTAGCTGTGTTTCAAACAGCTGAGGCAGATGGATAAGTGAGGTATTATTATATCAGATACATGTAACAAAACCCATGAACATTTCATTCACTTTAATATTCTAGTTATGTTCCTTTACTTATAAAAAAATTATTTGAAAGTCACATTTGACATAACAAATTTTTCCTTTTGAATCTACCTATTGAATTATCATACATTGGAATATTTTCTTGTCATCAAAATTGTAACCATTTTTTAAAATACAATTTTATTTTTCTCCAATTACATGTAAAAAGAATTCTTAATATTCCTTTTGAGTTTCAAATTCTTTCTCCTTTCCTTCCCTGAGGCAGTAAACAAATATATATATATATATATATTTATATTTACATTTACATTTTATGGAACTATTTAAAAATAATGCCTACAATAACTAGTCCACAAACGAGCTGCTTCCTTGGGTACAGTAAAATGAATACCAAGGTCGAGTGCTCATAGTCAAGGGTCCTGGGTGGTGGGTCTATTTCTGTCACAGATGAATTGGAACAACTAACAACCTCGGATGCCTGATATTAGAGCCCAGAGCATCAAGTGATGCTTAGGACCATCAAGGAGTTCATTTTTCACAAGTCTAATTTTCCCCAAGGATCATTTTGAACAACCAAAAGCCTGAGAAGAAAGGGAAGGAATTTTTGTGCATATGCTTCTGTAGTGTTGCAACCTAAGAAGGTAGATATTCCAGGGATAAAACTATTCCCTGAAATAGGGAAAATGACCAAACAACCCAGAAAACCTGAGAAGTGAGGTCCCTGGACATCTACCTACATCCACCTGAGAGCACTCAGAAAGCATGAGACAGGCAAGCAGGCAGCACAAAGTGTTGGATGTGGCCAAAGAGGTACAAAGGGGCCACTTAAAAAAAAAAAAAGGACACTGGCTCCTTTTTCAAGTCTTAATGGTGAGGTTGAATGATAGTAAACTGACTGACACTACTTTTTAAAACATCAATGAAGCCTCTCACTGATAGTCATTTACCAATTTTTAAGAAATGCTTAGTTGGGGGCATTTTCAATTCTGATCAGACATTTTCCTTAAGTACTTTGAAAAAAAAATTATTACTGAACACATGGCATTTTACCTGAAACATATAACTAACTTAAAGTTTCTTCTCTTGGAAAAACCAAGACTAGAGAGTGAATTCTGCTGTTCTATTTTCTAGTTTAAAGATAACCAGTAACAGTAAGGTTTATATTAAGGAGTATAATGATTACTTACCCTTGTCTGGGTGGTTTAAAAGCATGATTCGTCGATGAGCATCCCTAATTTTCCCTCTATTGGCTGTAGGGCTAATAAAGAAAAATCATTGACTTTGCGCAAAACTATTGGCCCAAATTTGGGGCAGTCTCTTAAGAAATCCTGATGAATACATGCCACAACAAATACTATATTTACAGAAATGACCAAGATACTGAGAGTCTGCAGTGTGTCACTGAATAGTATAAGGTCCTTTGTAAGTTGCATTGCTAGGATTCACTAAAATATGAGTAAAACTTCAAGTTAATCAAGCAAAATATTCATTTATTTCAAAGTCAACAAACAAAAGGAGTCTTTTGAATATGGAAAATAAATAATTCCTTAGTCAGAAAAGTGATGTCGCTTCACTGTTAAAAACAAGTGGAGGGGGCAGCCAAGTGGTTCAGTGGATTGAGAGCCAGGTCCAGAGATGGGAGGTCCTGGGTTCAAATCTGGCCTCAGACATTTCCTAGCTGTGTGACCCTGGGCAAGTCACTTAACCCCTATTCTCTAGCCCTTACCATTTTTCTGCCTTGGAGCCAATACACAGTATTGATTCTAAGACGGAAGGTAAGGATTTAAAAACAAAAACAAAAAACAAGTGAAGTGTTTTGGCATTATTTATGTTATCATAAAAATTGCTTAATATTTCAATAGCTGGAAGTGAAAGGAAGTTGGCACAGTAGAAAACTTCCTAATAAAGAAATTGGCTAGTGAACACAAAGGAGAACTATTTAAAACAAATGAATTCTAAAAAAGGCAAAGTTCTTAGTTATGTCATTCAACTGATATCTGCCAAGACCAAGATCACTTCACTGATGTGAAAAAAGGGCATTTTTCTATTTTATAAAGACTTTAAAAATGCCTTTCGGGAAAATTTTCATCAAGACAAAGAATGGGAAATACTTAAAATAGTTCCACTGACATTAAGATTTGCTCAAAATGAAAATGTTCTACCCCATTATTCTAAATTTTAGTTATCGACATTGTTTAATTTTGCAACTCAAGCAACTTCTTTATGATATAAGAATAACAAGTGAATCCGCGGGATTGTCATAGATGTAATCTAATTGTATTTCAAAAAAAGTCTATTAACTATGTTCCAATCCTTTTAGGAAAAGTCACATCAGAATTACTAATTTGTCATAGGCCTGGGACCACATGTAAACATGTTAAGATGGAAAACATCAAGATATAGATAGATCACAGGATCAAAGATTTAGAGATGTGAAGGATCCCTCCTACCCCACCCCACCCCACCTTACAGATGAGAAAACCAAGTTCCAGTGATGTAAAAAGATTGGCCAAAGAAACGGATTCTAAATGATAGCTGGGATTTGACCAGGTCCTCTACACTAAATGCAGCATTCTGTCTACCATGCCATAATGCTTTCCAAAGCCTGCGTCTGACACTTTCAGCCCTTCATTCATTATCAAGATATTGTTAGTTATGGAGAATGACACCTCCCCTCCCCCACCAAAAAAAAAGTATTTTAGGTTTTAAAAACATTTATCCCAAGATTGTACTAAACTTTATTGCAAAGTTGTTAATAAAGAAGGCTAATCTAGGGCTCAAATATCCTGAGTTCACTGACAAAAGTTGTTTGAATTATGTTGCTTCCTATATTCTCTGGACCCATTCTGTTCTGAGAATCTGGAAGCAGCTATGTAAATATGGGACTCACTGACTTCCAAACAAATATTCCCTCCCATTCTGCCCCTTGGCAGGGGCGGTACTTATTTTAAAGATGTATAAAGGAAGGAACCATATGGATACAAAGGTCAGGGTGGTGATAACCACATCTTAGTAGAGAGATGGACCTGACTTTCCCAAGCTATACAAGTTACAGCAATCATGTGGGACACACTCCTATATCTCCTTCTTAATGGTGGAAGTTCCATTCATTTATGTACCCAGCGCACCACAGCAACTTTTAAGAGAGACAATTATATAACTTACCTTATTCCTAGTATTAAAGCTGCTTCTCGTTTTGTCATTTTGGGTTCAAACCCACCTCTGTAATAGCCTCCACTGAAGGCCTGAAATGGGAAAGGCATTAATAAGAAAAATTAATGGTCTATAAAGAGGGGAGAATAACTTTGTAGAAAGTCTTCAAATGAATCTTCAAAAAAGAATAGTTAGCAAAGATTTCATTTAAGCACCTTATTCTTGTTTCATAGAAACATGAATTTAAGTGGGATTCCTTTAAGTGTTACTTAGTAAGACAAGAAATGCTGCTGCTGGAATTATAAAGGATCCCAAGGAAGAAGTAAAGGGAGATGTACTGAATTGGGAATATGACTGAAGAAGAAATTCTAGTGAAATAAGGCTTTAAAAAGATGTTCCAAAAATGGAAGCAGAAGGGCAGGAATCCAAAATTTGCTGGGACCTGTAAGAGTGTCATGAATGCTAGACTCAAATGTGCTGAGCCCAACAAACTCCACAAATGCAAGAACTGGGAAGTGGTAGAACTGCAGCTTCATGCTGATCCATTAATTTTAACAGAAAGGAATACTCCTTAACTCCCATTTTCTCTCGCAAGAAAGATGACCTTTAGGTGGTAAAGGAACAAAAATACTTGAGAGGGAACTAAAGTGCAAATTAAGAATTCAAGGAATATGAACTGATTGCCAAACAGTGTGGCAAGGCTGGCTGCCCTAAAATGAATGCAACCATCAGCTGCCTTAAGAGAGGATTGGTGTCTGGAACAAGAGATGTACTTATCCATTGCATTCAGAGCTGCTCAGTCTGTTTTCTGCACATTCATTTCCATGTGCTACACTTTCAAAAAGACCTTGACAAGCTCAAGTGTGTCGACAGCAGGGCAGCCAGCACAGGGAAGGGTCTGGAGGTCATGCCATATGGACCATCTATAAAGACATGTGATGTGTGGCCTGATAATGAGGCTTAGGGAGGGTGGGGCGGGAGAGGGACTCATTAGTTGTTATTACTTAGAAGGTTGTTCTGCTTAGCCCAGGCAGCAGATCTATAACTAAACAATGAAAATTATAGATTTTTTTGTTATTATTGAAAAGAGTATCTTCACACCCAGGGGAACAGGAGCCCTTCAGAGGTGACCACAGATTTCCCTAATGCAGGTACCAGGTGGATTGGGTGGCTTCTGGTGTATCGGTCTAACACTCACTTTACAAATTCTTTCTGAGATTCTGTAAAGTCAACTGGCCTGGACACGTGACATCCCAGGGCTGTTAAATAACGAAGAATAACTGCTTGACCATTGATCTTTTGGCAACTACAGAGAAGAACACAGGGCTAGGAACAGGCAAAAAAATACAATTCGAGTAGATTTTGAAACTTATATACTAATACAGGGGACCATCCATCCCTGGTAGAATAGAAGAAACATGAAATCAATGACGGTGAAGACATCAGTAAATGTAGCCACTGGATTCATTACAAACAAGTAAGGCTGATGATAACTTGTGAAAGAAGTCAAGATATGGGATAGATAGGCAGGTTTGAAAATGTCTCAATGACCATTTACAATTGGCTGATAATCAGTCTGGTTTAGGAAAGCCTCTAATAGTGTGTTCCAAGGTTTTGGTCAGCATTTTAAATCAGCAACTTCTTGATGTTTGATGTCATGGAATCTGAGACAATGGGATCGGAGAAGGTTTTAACAGGTTAGAATGCTGGGACAAATCAAAGATAAATTTACATAGGAAAAATGTCAAGCCCTGCATTTAGATTGAAATCCAACTCAACCAACCATTATTAAGTGTCTATAGCCTTATGGGCTTACATGACGGACAACAGCTGATACCTGGAAGCAGCTTACACACCAGCAGGCAGATACAGTGTAAAGAATAATTTTGGGATGGCTCTTCCTGATGGCCTCAGAAAGAGCTTTGTGAACTGGTTGGTACTTGGAGCTGTGAAGGGAGCTGGTGGTGAGTCAAGTGGCAGAGGTAGAGTCAGAGTTCTGAGCCCAAAGGAAGGATAGACAATGTGTATAAAATGGAAGAGCAAGGAGCTCTGACTGGCTGGGATGCAGAGAAGCTGCAGCCAAATGATGCAGCGCTCTAAGCATTTTCCCAGAGGTGACAGGAGCTGCTAACACTTCTATAGGGGCTTAACTAGGATCACTTTGGCATCTGAGTGGTGAGTTGCTTGGACAGCAGGGAGATCTAAGGCTGGGAGAAAAAGTAAAAAAACTCTTGGTCCCTTTATAAGTTTACTCTTATAAGAAGATTCTTGACAAAAGAGTTGAGGTGAGAACTGATGAAGGCCCAAGGAAGTAGTGAATTCTCTGTCATTAGATACCTCGAAGGATAGAGGGTCGCTTTTCAGAAACACCAGAGGGGACTCTACAGGTGAGATTATGTCTAGACTTTTTCTCTAAAAGTGTCCCTTGTAACTCTGGAAGTCAGATTTGGGGGATGACGGTGAATCCCACAGAAGGAGGTACCATGTTTTCTTGATGTCCTGGGGTGGTAACTTAGAGCACATGCCTTCTAAGATAAGCCTTTTGGAAGGCAGATGTGTAGTGAAGCATGTTCCCCACTGCTGACTCTGTACATAGGTCAGATTCCTGAGGGAGGAGTATGGATTCCATCAGAAAGGATAACAGAAGATAGACGTGGAACTGAGATGGACCTCAGAGGACATCTAGTTCAACTTCCTCATTTTACAGATGAGGAAAACTGAGTCCAGAGATAGCTAGTAAAGTTGTATCCCAAAGGTTCTTTGTAAAATACGCTCACAGGAATATATTACTGTCCTGACAGATTCTGTAGAGACAAAAACAGTGACACTTTCCATTTCTAGAAAGAAAAGGAACCTTTATATTCCAGTTAGAATTGCCTTTCTGAAGCCAGTAACCCATGGTGTTACAATGGACAGTGTTTTGGAATTTAAGAGTTCAGAACCAGGGACCTTTATTTGCACGTGATTTACATGGTTTAAATCACATGAGGGGTGGAGATAGACCAAAGGTAAAAGAATGACCACTTAACTGACAGCTGGAAGCACAAGAGTTCTGGGCCATCTCCTCTGACCCCAATTCCCTATGCTTGGGCTACCAAACTTTTTGGAGATGAAAGCAAGGAAAGAGAGATGACAGAATCTGCTAAGATTAAAATCCAATGGCATCCTTTCAGCTGGTGTCTACCTACCTTTTAGGTATCCTTCTAGATCAGGGGTTATTAACTTTTTATGTGGTCCTGGACCCCTCTGGCAGTCTGATGAAATCTACTCAACCCTCAGAATCATGTTTTTAAAGGCATCAAATACACAGAATCACAAAGGAAATCAATTCTGTTGAAATGAGGAGGTAATTTCCCACCCACCCCCATTAAAGTTCAAAGACCCCCCCCCAGTTCTAGCTCAACTGCACTCAGGTACTGTACATGTAGTTTGGCACTGACATCACCTTGTCTGGTCTAGCTGATGGCATGAGATCACATTGGGAACCTAGGCCCTCTCTTGGTAGGGGTGAAGAAAAGCTAAAGTTGTGAACTAAAGGAGCCAAACAATTATCTAGGACCTGTTCCCCCACCCCAACAATTATCATTTAATGAAAAAGCAGCAAAGGCATAAAATAAATCTTACAGTTTTTGGCAGACTTCGAATAGCTTGTTTTACTTGAGGTTCCATATGCTTCATTGCTTGTATAACATATCGGCCTTAAACCAAACAAAAAAGTGAACAGCACTTTACATAAAAACAAAGTCCCTGGTTCCCCATGCTCCTTCTACTTTTCCACTTTTCCATCATCTACAAACCTGCAAATCCTGCAGCAGCAATTGTCAGTCCAACTGCTACCACTGTGCTGGCCTAGAGAAGGGAAAAAAAAGAGTTACTTCTTCCATCCTTCCTCCTCCCCTTCTTTATAATTTTTGGTTTTCATTTCACTGGTAAAATTAATTAAAATTAAAAAAAGGTAAAAACATGATGCTTTCCAACTTTATGATGCCATAAACATATCTAAAATTGCCCTAATGACTTTCCAAACTTTAAATCTTTGGTCCTTTAATACTTCAAAGTTTGTCCACTCCCTGGACTTTTATCTATTTTTAAGCTCTTACCTTCCATCTAAGAATTAATACCATATATTGGTTCCAAGGCAGAACAACAGTAAGGGATAGACAGTTGGGATTAAGTGACTTGCCCAGGGTCACACACAGCCAGGAAGTGTCTGAGGCCAGATTTGAAGCAAGGACCTTCCATCTCTGAGCCTGTACCTAGGCTTTTTCAATAAGGACTTATATTTACCATTGGAAAAATCCCTTTTAACTGAAAGGCCAAAGCACAAAAGGCTTCCATCTACACAAGCTCCTCCTACTCTTGCCACAGTGAGGACTCTGGACTTGTGACCATTAAAAAAAAAAGATGCAGGCAGAGGGGAAAGAATTGAGATACCTAAGTTAAGGAAGAATCAGAGAATTCCAGAGCTGAAAGGAACTGGAGAGGCCATGAAGTCAAGGCAGAATTCCCTTGACCACATTCTGATGGGTGGTCAGCAAGCCTTGGCTCAAAGATCCCCAGTGCACAGCAACCCTTCCTTCCCTTCCCACCTGCAACTATTAGGGCCTCCTTAATTTGGAGCCCAAACTGGTTAAACATGCATACAGACACATGTATATATATATATATATATATATATATATATATATATACACACACATACCATGTGCACACAGAGGCAAGACATACACATATGCATGTACATAAACAATGCACACATGTGTAGTGTGTGATGACACATGTGTAATGACGATGTAACTGTGTGATACACGTGTGCGTGTACATGCACACACCACGAGATTATGCACACACTGTATTCATATGAGGCAGATCTAGAACAAGGGGAATGAGGCTCATCTATGAAGCCTCTATACTATCCCTCAAGCAGAGGTTGCAACAAGGCATCTTCCAGACACAACACCTGGTCCTGTCATAGTCACAGCTTTGTCCTGGTGGCTGTAGATTACAGGGGTGAAAATGGTCCCCAGGACCATTTATTTTTTCTAGTGATTCCCGAATACATTTTAATCCGATTTGGGTGGCCTGACTCCTCTGAAGTGGTCCAAGCCTATTTTACAGATGGGACAACTGAGGGGGAGAGAAGGGATGGGGCAGCGAACGTCTTCAGGGTTTGGCTGTCGTCATCCCGTTTTTCAGAGACCCTGAGGCCAAACACTTGCTAAGATCTGCAGCAGTATTCGAACTCAGGCCGGCCTGAGCTTCAATCTAGGTCCCCAGTAGGGGGCTGTAAAACTCAGGGTCGAGCTGGACGTCCTCCCCTAGAAGACGGGGGAGTTGGCTTCGAATGTCAATCCCCCTCCGGGCCCACGGGACTTCAGACAAGTTTTTCCCTACGTCCGCCCCTCCCCCACAGCAGGGACGAGAGATTCTCCCCAGCTCACGGCCCCAGAGGGCTTGGGTTCGAATTAGACCCCGAGGCCGCTTACCATGGCTCGGCCGGCGCTGCCCTGAGTCTGCGAAGCCGCAGCTCATCCCAGCCTAGAGGCCGCGTGTCGTCCGCTCGGCCCTCGGCTCGCAGCCGCCGCCTTTACTGGCGATGAACAACGAGTGACTAGTGACCACAAGAAGGACAGCCAACCAATAGCCGCTGTCGCAAAGCGACGCTGCCCGACTGTCGTGAAAAGGAGCGCGGGCGCGAGACTGGGTGGGCGGGGCGCGGCATCTACTGCGGATTGGCTTCAGCCGAGCAGCGCGGGTTCCTATTGGGCGGGATAAGAGGGACGCGCCGGGCCTCACGCCCGGCTCTTTCCTCGGGAAGAGGTGTAGGAGAAGCGCTTCCGCACTAGGGAGCTGAAGCGCCCTATACATGACATATATTAAGGTACAATAAAGCGTAGATGTGCATAATGCCACCGGTATGATGTAACATTGTACATGCATGCACATATATGTGCATAAATACATATATTTTGTAACATGATGTAGATTTAACAAATACTGTATAATTTAAATTGTGGATCAATCGATCTGTCTATTTTGTTTGTCTGCCTGCCGGTCTATCTTATCTACCAATGAAAATAGCAAGAATCCACTGGTTACTCCCCAGTGTTTAATTTTGGTGTTTCAGGAAATGACCAGTGGATTCTTCCCGTTTTCATTTATAGATAGGTAGTCAGAGGCACACAATTGATAAATAATATTATAACTACATTACTTATACATACTATATAGACATTATATGTATGTATATAGATATAGATTCTATATGCCTGGGCAGGCATGTGTGTGCACCTGTAGGGTATCAGTTCAACAAAACCAAATATAGAACTTCCTATCCTCCTTGACCAGAGAGGATCTACTCATGAGATTGGGGGCCTCCCTCTAGGTCAGGGGGTTCTTAACCTTGTTTGGTAATGGACTCCCTTGAAAGTCTGGTGAACCTTGGGGACCCCTCCTCAGAAAAGGTTTTTAAATGTGTAAAATAAAACAAGTCGAATCAGAAGGAATTAGAATGGGAGATCCTTAAGAGCAGGTTGCTTTTTCTGTTTGTGTCTAGAGCATAGCACTGTGCTTTGCCCATACAGTACTAAGTTCTTAATGAATCATTCATTCATTCATTCATTCAAATGAAACCAATTATACTGAAATAAAGATGTAATTTTTTTTCCTATCAGAGTTCACAAATTCCCTGAAATCTCTCCATGGGGTTTCAGTTGTTTCAAGTTAAGAACTGCTGCTCTGAGGTTTCATTATCTCTGTGACCTTCTCTCTTCTTCCCTCCATATGCATTGCAGCCTTGCCCCATTTGCATTTTAGTATAAGTGCTGACAAAACGAGAACTGCAACACCTTTGAGTATAGCAAAACCAGCTTAAAAGGAAACTGTGAAATAAATAAAAATACAATCGAATATGGATGCTGTTAATTAATATGCTTTTCTAAATCAACATACCACCAGCAGGCATGTTTATATGTGGTTTAGTGGCTCTCTATTTGAGTTTTTTTTTTTTAACTCTTAACTTCTTTTAACCTTTTAACCCTTAACTTCTGTTCCAAGACAGAAGCACTAAGGGCTAATCAAATTGGGCTTAAGTGACTTGCCCAGAGTCACACAGCAAGGAAATGTCTGAGGCCAAATTTGAAGCCTGGATGTCCTGTCTCCATACCTGGCACTATCCACTGACCAACCTAGTTGCTCCTCTTTTTAAGTTTCATATCATTTTTGGACATTAGCTCTTGTGCTCATAATAGGTAATATGTTCCAGCCTTTGTAAGCTATTTATTTCCTTTGTGTCATCTACAATTTTTATTCTTTGGGAACCATGTTATGCTATTGTCAACTTGAAATCTGGAGACCCCAAGTTTTGCCCTTGTCACATGAGAGTTCTCAGACTCATGGGTTTCAAACTGTTAGTTTTTATTAGACAGTTAAAGTAGTTGATGAGCCCAGTTTAGTGGAGCTAGTCTACCTAATCTAATGTTAAGTATCCTTTTGTCCCATTGTATCAGAGTCTTTTTCCCAGTAGCTCAACCCTTAGGTTGGATCTTTCCCTTTTGTATCCATTGTACAGCATCAGTCTCTCTCTAATAATCCTCTCTTGGACTTTTATTTCTTTGTAACCATTTGTAAAGCCAATCAATCATTCTTCCCTCTTCCCAGCTCTCCAGGAGGTATATAAATTCCTCAAATTCTATGGTGCTTCAGAGTATCAATCTAGTGCAGTGCTCCTCTCAGTGATACATTCCCAGAGTCCCCAGAGTATAGGCCTGTGAAGTTTCTGGCCCTGGGCTCTGTGTAGTGGCTGATTATTGGATCTATCCCTTTCCTGATTAAAGACTTGGTTTTTCTGACCACTTTTCCAAATTAACACCATGATCTGCCCTCCAAGTACTAATCACTAGGAGAATAGTGACATCTCTGGCCAGACAGCATGTAGAACGTATAACCTAGAAAGGGGAAGTCTCAGGAGGATCATATATACTAGCAGTCTTCAAGTACATTAAGCTCCATGGTGTGGACTTTGGAGGGCAGAGGGAGAAGGAATGGGGAGAAGTGGCAGATTGATGCTTTATTCAGGGAAAACCCCATAGCAATTAGATCTGTCTAAAAGTGGAATGGCTCCTTAGGAAGTCAGAGGCATAGAAAGAGAGTCTATGAAGGTTGTGGAGGTTGGAGTTGGATATAGAGAATAGAATGTAGGCCTGTTGGGCTGGAGCACAGAGCACAGTGTGGAAGTGATATGAAAAAAGTCTGGAAAGATTAGCTGGTGGTAGATTGGAAAGATTTTTAAGTACCTGACAGAGAAATCTTTGTTTTGTTCTAGAAGTAACAGAGAGGTGGTGAAGCTTTGTGAGTGGCAGAGTAATGGTGGTCCAATCTGTGGTTGAGGAATATCAATTTGACAGTTGTATAGATGATGCATTGGGGATTAGAGGGACTTGAAAGAAGGAGACCACTCAGGAAGCTCTTACAGTAGTAGAGGTAAAAGATGATGTGGATCAGTGGCCATGCGATTGAAGAAGGGATGGATGCAGGAAGCCTTGTGGAGGTCAAATTGACAAGACTTGACAACAGAGTACAATATGAGGCAGAAATGAAGAAAGTAAAGATTTAAAAATGAATTAAAGACTGTGACTCTTAGTGGCTGGAAGAATGGTGTTGTCATTGACAGAAATAGAGAAAATGGGAGGATGGGATTGGTTGAGGGGAAAGGGGAAAGAGTTCTGTTTTGGGCATGTTGAAATAGAGATGCCTACAAAGCATCCAGGTAGAGATGTCTGTCAAACAATTGGTGTTGTGGTAGAGTTCTGGAAAGAAATGAAGACTGGATGAGATCTTGAGATCTTGGAGAAAAAGGCTCATACCATTATAAATTAGGCATGGAAGGGACAATATAGGTCAGTAAGTCCAGCACTCCCCCCATTTTTACAGTCACGGAAAATGAGGCACAGCCACAAACTGATCACAACTCTCTCCATCTTATATTAAGCTCACCAATTAAAGGACCTCTTTGCCAGGTTCCTCACCTGTTTACAAGAACATCCTGTGTGATAACATCTGTTCAAGGAGATTTCAAAGGTTCCTTGATTTCAGAAATCAGCTGAGTCTTCCAGGCCAAGGTATCTTATCTAATCAGCCAACTCTTGCAACATCCCCTCTCAATTTTTTTTTCCACCCGAAGCCTTTTCCCATCTTTATGGTTTAAGTATAAATAAGCCCCATGTAAACTCACTTTAGAGAGTGAGGTTTGTGTGGGTGTTGGTGAACTCAAGATCAGTTTGACACTCTGGAGTCTCATTATTCCTGTATCATCCCCAAACCCATGGAAACTGATGAGATAATGAAAAGGGAAAGTGTAATGAGAGAAGAGAAAAGATGGGTCAGGACAGAATCATTGAATATGCACAGGGAGGAAGATGGGAATGACAGTTCAGCAAAGGAGTCTGAGAAGGAATGGTGAAATAGGTAGGAGAGCCAGGAAAAAAAAAAGTGTCATAAAAAGATACTTCTAGAAAAGGAAATGCATTCAAGAGGAGAGAGTGGTTAATAATATTAAAAGCTGAAGAGAGGTCAAACAATCAGTGAGAGTTTATTAAGCACCTGCTATGTGCCAGGCACTGAGCAGGTTGGTGGGGATACAAAGACAGATAGGAAATAATCTCTGCTCTCAAAGAATTCTATTCTTCCACTGGAGACAAAATATACACATAAAACTGTATATAGGATCTTTGAAAAATAAATATAAAGTTTTTTGGAGGGGAGTGGAAGGGCAGAAATATTAACTAGTTCAGGGGATCAGGAAAGGCTGTATACAGGAAGAAGCATATGAACTGGGTTTTGAAGGAAGCTAGAGATTCCAAGAAGGAAAAGCAAGGGATGGTGGTATGGGTTAGAGTTGGGTGGGGGATAGGGACAGAGAAGTAGAAAAATGAAGACTGAGAGGAGATCATCAGATCAAGCAATTGAGTGATGGTTGGTAACCTTGGAGAAAATCCATTTTAGCTAAGATTTTTAGGTCAAAATCCAGATTGTAAAGGGTTGAGAAGTGAGGCGTGAGGTCAGGAAGGAATGGTAATGAGTGTAGATTAGGAGCCTAACTGTGAAGGGTAGATGAAATCTCAGGTCACAACTGGTTGCTGGCCAGGAACCCCGGAGTGCAGCAGAAGCTTCCAGGGATTCTCTAGGTAGATAGGGCATGCACAAAAAGGACATCAGGATTTCCACTCCAGAAGCTTTGATACTTCACCTTGTCTGACTTGTGTATCTGTCTGTCCTTAAATACACAGCACCTTAAAAAGACACTGAATAAATATGCTACTAGAATCAGCAGCATGGGACAAGTGAGTGCAGTATTTATTGCAAAACTAACCACTGTTTCATGATATTCCTTCTCTCCCTCAAAGTATTTTCCCAGCACCTTGAATCATGTCCAAAAGTTAAAGCCAATTCAGTCTGCAAAGTCACTGAAGCCAGCTGGGAAGTGTCCCAATGCCTAGTGGAAATAGTAACCCTCAGTTTCCAGGACTGAATCCTAGCAATCTCATTCCCTGTATGAGGGAGCCAGATTTGAACTCAGGAAGTTGAGTTTTCCTGATTTCAGGCCCTGAAAACTCTACCTACTGCTCCACCTAGTTTGCTGCTTACTCCCTAGAACCCTGATGGTGAACCTATAACACATGTGTCAGCATGACACACGTAGCCATTTTTGATGACACGTGGCCACATGCAGCTGCGTACAGAGAAGTATGGGGCCGCATGCCAAGGGTAAAACATTTGCTTTAGTGTAGTATAGACACTCTGTGCTGGAGGTCTGTGGGCCAGAACAACAGAACTCCCCCACAGAGTGTTTGTTCTAGGACTTCTGGGTTGTTAGGGGACCTTTGACCTCACTTCTGGCCAGTGGAGCAGGGAGTGGCGGAATGCCGCGGGGGACGCATTTTGGGGGGCTCTGTGATCGCCATTGCCAGAAACCACATAACCTCAGCAACCATCATCCAATCTACTGTCCTGGGATGTAGTGGATTTCTAAATGACCATCATTGCTGAGATAAATGAGGGGGAGATTGGGAGAGGCGAGGGCCTGTGCTATGGGTGCCGTTTCCTGCCGTTAGAAATAGCAGCAGCCATCTTAATTTACATAAGGACCACCATCTCACAGCATAATGCAGACTCCATTTCATCATTACTGTTGTACATCCTTATTAACCCCTATTTCTCCTTATTAACCCTGCCCTTTCCTAAAAGATATGTGCCATCTTGGGGTCAGTTAGTCTAGTTAACCCCTAATTGCCTACAGGGCTATCTATAATTCTATTTTCTGTCACTGCCTCCCTGATGGAGAATCCAAAAAATAAAAAAATCAAAGTTAAGTAAAGGAAGTGTTAGTAGCAGTAGCCAACCCTTTCAAGAAACATGGACTGAGATGTATGGCATTATAGAAAAAAATGACAGACCATTTTGCGTTCTATGTACTGAAACAGTAATAAGCAGAACGTAGAATATAAATAGACATTTTGAAACTAATCATTCCAAGCTCTTGAAAAAAAGTGAGGATGAAAGGAAGGAATATATTTCCAGGCAACCACACCTGTATAGGAGCTCTTATGGGGAATCTCCTATGGGTAGCTTAAATATTACTGGGTTTAGAGAAAGGGGAGGAGGAGGACTGACTAGACAGGGATAACAGACTGGACTAACAAACTGGGGAAACAAAAACCCCACCAAAGAACAAGGAATGGGGGGTTATGGATTGGCAGTTGATACCAACTGCCACCACAGATCCACCTAGCCTGGGAGTCTGTGAAACTAACAAGTGAGTAGGCTGGGACCAAAGATTTATAAAGACAGGTTTAATTAGATAAACTTTGCTTTTGAAAGAAGGGAAAGGAATGTCTATTCTAACAACCTGTGGGCAAGTCTCTGGGTCAGGGAAGGAACTTAGCTACACTAAGCTAAAGCTATATCAAGGCACAGTTGGACTATCAGGGATGAAAGTGGGATCCTCACTGCTGAGTCTTGTCCAAATCCAGCAATGATATAGCTCTCCGAGGTCCTCAGTGAATAATCCTTGAGATGGGTAAGGTTAGGGAGTTAAAACAGCCTGAGATGACCAGCAGCCCAGGTCAGGTTTGACATTCTTGACCTAACTTCCCACAGGCAGATGATTCTTCCTTCAGGATACCAGGATACAAACTTCACTTCCCTGGAGGTCTCCCACTGAGTCAGTTGGTCAGCAGCAATTTTCATTCGGCCAACATGGAGTCCATCCCAGGAGAGAGAGCCACTTCCTGCTTCCCCATTCCATTTAGAATTCTCCAGCCTTGCTTGATAAGCCTCCTAATAATACCTAATCTTAAACATTTATACCCTACTTTATCTACAACAGAGCCAATCTAATTCCATTCTTAAATTTGTAAAAGGCTCTACAAATTTAACATCTGCAAGTTTGAGCTTTGCTCACTTCATAGCTCAGCATGGAAAAGCACTCAGTGAGGGAAAATTTATTAAAGAAACTCTCCTAAGATGTGCACCAGTTCTACTTCATGATATGCAGAATAAAGATACAATTATTAAGAGAATATCTGAGTTACCACTCAGTAGAAATATCATAAAAGACCGAATAATGAGACTGAACACAAACGTGCAACATCAATTAAAGAGAGACGTAAGTAATTGTAAATATTTTTCGATCTCTCTTGATGAAATTACTGATGTCACATCACATGCTCAGTTGGTCATTATTGGTCAATATTCTGATGGTCTCACTATGAGAGAAGAATTGATAAAGTTAGTATCAGTGCCAACAAGTATGTCAGGAAGCGAAATATGTAAGGTTGTTATACAAACATTCCGTGACCTAAGCATCGATATCTCTAAAATTGCATTAGTGACAACAGATAGGGCCCCAAACATGGTGGGGAAAAAAGTCAGATTTGTCAAATTGTTTACAGAAGCTATTGAACATCTGATTGTACCTTTTCATTGTATTATCCATCAGGAGGCTTTATGTGCCAAGGCAGGATTCACCGACTTAAATGACAATGTCAGTTGTTACAAAAATAGTTAATTTAATAGCTGTTCGCACCCTTCACAAGCGAGAATTTTTCTGCATTTTTATTGGAGGTTGATTCCACCTATAGTGAACTGCTGATGTACAATAATGTAAGATGGCTGAGCTGAGGCAAAGTTCTTGAGCACTTTGTGGAGTGCTTTGAAGAAATTAAGGTATTTCTTAAGGATGAGGATCTGGGAAACTTTCCTCAGCTCAATGATGATAGGTGGGTCAACACCCTGATTTTTTTTTTTACAGATCTCTCTGTTCATATTAATGAACTTAATTTAATTTAAAGTTACAAGGTTTTGGCAAAAGTATTGATGTTATGTTTGGATACATAAAAGCTTTTGAAAGTAAACTTAAAATTTTCAAGCAAGATGTAGAAACTAAAACTTATAAGTATTTTCCTCAAGTGACAAAGTATTTTGAGAAGGCCACTGCAGCTGTGCAAAATGGAATGGAACCCTTGCATATAAAGTACCAGCATGTTTTAGACTTGTTACTTCACCAGTTCAGTGATAGATTTAATCAATTTAGAAGCCATGAAAACAATTAAGTGTCCTGATGTAGTAGTCCAAAGTAGTTTGGAATTAAGTGGTTTCCAATGGATACAAATTGATGATTTGGAGATGCAACTTGCAGAATTTCAAGACAGCATCTGGACTCAGGTGTTTGTCAACTTGAGGTCAAAGCTTGGGAATCTGGAAAAGTGCCACTTGGAAAATCAGGAGGAGTGCCACTAAAAACAGGAAATTTGGAGTGCCTGGAACTGATTCCCAGGCATTTTTAGTATGAAAAATATAGCAATGACTTTACTCCCAATTTTTCCCGCTATGTACTTTTGTGAGACCTTATTCTCAGTGTTAAATAATATCAAAACCAACAAGAGAAATAGATCAACAGATGAAGTTAGTAGTGCTTGCTTGGGTTTGACGTATACAAAATACCAATCTTCAATTGAAGATTTAGCAACTAAATGAATTTTCATTAACCAATGAAATTCAGCAACAAAAATGTCACTAATAGGCAGGCTAGTTAAAGAATTCCCCTTCTCCCTTGCTTATTCACAGCACCCCACACAAGTTAAATAATATCAAGACCAACAAAAGAAACTGACTGACAGATGAACAAAGAAGTCACTAAGCAGGTAAGTTAAATAGTTTTTGGTTTATTAAATACAGTTATATATTATAATTATACATTTTTGTTATTTAAACTATAAATAGTATGAAATTATGTTTGTTTTTTTTTCTCGGAGTGACACACCACCCAAGTTATACTAGTTTTTTGGGCAACTTTTGACACACCAAGCTCTAAAGGTTTCCTATCACTGCCCTAGGAGGTGTGTAGAGTGAGAAAGTTAGAGTGTTATTCTCAAGTTATTAATGCCTAAAAGCTGGTTCCAGTCCTCCCTCCCCCGCTCCTCCCCCCAATCCATTTCTTTTGCAAGTTTACCCTTAACCCTCCTTTAAGCAGAACAGATTTGGGTTCGGTCTTTTGGAGTTTGTTTGGAACTTTGCTTGGTGTGTCCCAGACTGATCTGATCAAGGCTTAAGTTTCAATTCTAAGTACTCTTTTTGTCTTGGAAGTCTCTCCTATTGTATCTGAAGCTTCTTCTGGATCAAGTGCAGTGGCTGGACTGATCCTCACATCAGCCCCTCCCAGATAGTCCAGTCCAGAACTTTTCCCTTTCTATTTGTCTCCAACTTCCTGATCATTTCATTAAAATGTTAAAATGTTTCAATATACCCACTCTAAAGCTATTCTCCAATTTCGTAAAGATGTTAATTAGATGTTAATGTGCTCATTGTAAAGCCATTCAATATTCTGTCTACAATCATTGTAAAAATATTATCCCTTTTGGGAGGCTTGATTGTATCAGGATTCTCCTATAAGTAAGGGGTTTTTCTGTGAATTTTTGGGCAGTTGTCTTAGGTCCGGGACCTCTCAATAAAACATATTTTAAGTGATGGATTTCCCTGGTCATGTTTTTAAAAAGTGGTTAAAGAGGGTTACTTTGAAATTTTCAAGGTCCCCTCAATTTCCACTCCACACAAAGGCAATCCTAGACCATCTTGAGAATTGTGTCTCTGGAGCAATATAAGAAGAATTGATATATGTTATTTAACTGTGTCTTCCCTCCTCCCTTTGGCAAGAGAACACACTAAGTTCAAAGGTCATGTGTTTTTTAAAGTTCATTTACATTTCTGTTCAATTAATATTGAAAAATAGCATGAGATACAAGTGTGGCTGACTATAGCTATTTCTGATTTGAATGTGTTTCAAGGCTGGAACTGGAGCTCTCAACCTACAATATATCTTGTTCTCTCCCTGGATCAGCCCCTTTCCCACTTCCCTTTGTTAGAAAACCATATAAACCACTCCTTGCTTTCCCTTTGTTTAACCATTTCATCATTAATCTGTCTGCTCCATGTGCTCATGTAGGTATTTGCTTGAGAAAGATCACTCTTGATTTTAACAGGCATTTTATTTCTTGGATTTTCTTCCCTTTTAGGGGAAGAGGGACTCTGGTCCTATAGGGGTCCAAGCTTGGCATGGTATCTCTTGGCTGTCTTCCCCTTTGGGGAGAAAAGTATCCAGGTTCCATAAAGTACATGCCTCAGTTTACAAAATAGTAGAAAAACTGTTGGAAATTGTCAGGATCTTTTCCTCTTTGTGGGCAGTGAGTGCATAGAATGCTGGGTCTAGAATCAAGAAGACTCATCTTCATGAGTTCAAATCTGGCCTCCAGAAACTTAGTAGTTGTGGGTCCTTCAGTAAGTCACTTAGCTCTTTTTGCCTCAGTTCCCCATCTATAAAATGAGCTAGAGATGAAAATGGCAAATCATTCCATTATCTTTGCCAAGAAAACCCTAAATGGGGTCACATATGACTGAATAATGAACAATTTCTTCTGGGGACCCAGGAATTAAATAAAAGAGCATCTTAGTGATTTATTTCAAAAAAAATTTTTTAAAGTGAGATAAAACCATTAGTTCAAATTTTCATTAGTAAGCAGGTAAGGTTACCACTAGTTTGTTGTCAGATAGGGGATTAGGGAAAGTTGCCTTAGCAGGACATGTAGTCATCCTTTTTGTTCTATTCTAATTTGTTCTCAAGAAGATTCTCTCCAGTTGCACATGGTACCCTTACAAAAATCGATCATATATTAAGACATAAAGATTTTATGGTTCAATGCAGAAAACCAGAAATATTAAATGCAACCTTTTCAGATCATATGATAATAAAATTATATTTAATAAAGGATCATGGAATCACAGAACAAGAATTAATTGGAGAATAAATAACAATCTTAAAGAATGAGTGGGTAAAAAATCAGTCATAGAAATAATAAATAATTTTATTAAAGAAAATTATAATAATGAGACAACATACCAAAACTTATGAGATACAGCAAAAGCAGTAGAGGAAAATGTATATCTCTAAATCTTATATAAATAAAATAAAAAGAACAGATCAGTGAATTGGGTATACTATTAAAAAATTAGAAAAAGAACAAATAAAAAATATTTGATTAAATACTAAGTAGAAAATCCTAAAAAACTGTAAGAAATTATAGATGGAGAGGACCCAAGGGTGTGTTTGTTAGATAGACTTGTGCGGGTAAAACCTATCTGGGTAACTCTTCACCTTTACCTTTAGGGCTTCAAGGGAATTATCCCTGTGATAATTATGCATTCAGGAATGGACAAGGATGGGTTCTAGATAAAAGACTTCTAAGGGGTGAGAT
Source organism: Gracilinanus agilis (assembly GCF_016433145.1). Lineage (NCBI taxonomy): Eukaryota > Metazoa > Chordata > Mammalia > Didelphimorphia > Didelphidae > Gracilinanus > Gracilinanus agilis. Next base: position 680,769,270 of record NC_058132.1, read on the forward strand.
ATAGATGGGTTTCCAGGACTTAATGAAATATCTGGACCCTAAGAAGCCTTTCCTTAACCCAGTTCAATGTCGGGCAGAGCAGCAATGACATACAGCTTTGGGTTTGGCTTAACTGAAGCTTGATAGAACTGCCTTCCCAAATTTCCCCTCATACCCTCGGCCCAATTTCAGGATTTCCAAGGAATTCTAATTTGACTGCTTTTCTCAAACAGAGGTGGCTTATTTTATTTATCTATCTATCTATTTATTTGTTTGTTTGTTTGATTATTTATCTGTCCAATCATCTATTCATTCATTCATTCATTCATTCATTTATTTATTTATTTGTTGCTGTGTGGTTTTTTTTTTTTGTTTATTTATTTATTTGTTTGTTTGTTTTTAGACCCTTACCTTCTAGGCAGAAGAGTGGTAAGGGTAGGCAATGGGGGTCAAGTGATTTGCCCAGGGTCACACAGCTAGGAAGTGTCTGAGGCCAGATTTGAACCTAGGACCTCCCATCTCTAGGCCTGGCTCTCAATCCACTGAGCCACCCAGCTGCCCCTTAGGGGTGGTTTATTGAGTCAGGATCAAGGAAGGGATAAATAGGGTAATGGTATCAGGAGATCCTATTCTGTCATGATGTGTATGGGGTCCTTTCTTCCCATGCCACGCCAACACTATGGCCTGTGAAACACTCTTTCTTCCTTTCCTCTAATCTGTTCTCTAATCTAATCTACAGACAAGGTTCACAAGTTTCAGTTGACACAGAGCAGGGTAGAAAGTCTTCAGGCTGGCTCTGCAAGCTTTCTGGGTCAAAAAACCCATCCAGCTGCTGTAGAGTCTATACAGCCTCTCTGATGTAAACAGGAGGAACAGAACACTATCAGAATCTTCAGGCTCAAAAGGAAGGATAGGGAAAACAGGGAAAGCCTCAGGTATTCAATGTTGAATCCTAAGGCAAGGTAAAGTCCTCAGTCCTACACCAAGTTCAGAAACAAAGTCCCTTCCCCCAGTTCCTTTTCCCACATCCTCCATTGCTCCTTCCAACTATGCTCCTGCCCTTCAAGCTTGCATGCAACATTCTGAAGATCTCTCTGTGTCAAACTTTTCCTACAAAAGATGAGATTAACAAAATCAAATATAAGAATACCATTGATTAGTAAATCTAAGAGTTGGTTTTGTGAAAAGCAAACAAACAACAAAATAGATAAATCATTGGTTAATATGATTAATAAAAGAGAAGAAAATCAAGTCACTAGCATAGTAAATGAAAAGGATGAATTTACCATGAATGAGCTTAACTTGGGTGGTGTGTCACTTTGAGAAAAAACCATAATTTTGTGATATTTATAGTTTAAATAACAAAAATGTATAATTGTAATATATAACTATATTTAATAAACCAAAATAGGTAAATTAATATAGGTAGAATTGTCATCTATAGTGCACAGAGTGTCTATACTACACTACAGCAAATGTTTCATCCTTGGCATGTGGCCTCATACTTCTCGGCCACGAGTCATTGAAAATGGTTACATGTGTTGGTGGTGACACATGTGTCATAGGTTTGCCATCACCAGAATAATCTTTTAAAACTAAATCCCCAAATCATATACCCATATAAACAAGTGATAAATCATATGTTTTCTTCTGGATTTCTACTCCTACAGTTCTTTCTCCAGATGTGGATAGCATTCTTTCTCATGAGTCCCTTGGGATTGTCCTGGATCATTATATTGCTTTTTAGCAGCAAAGTCAACTAACTTTGATTGTCTCACAGTGTTTCAGTTCAGTGTATGATGTTCTCCTGGTTCTGTTTATTTTACTCCACATTAGTTCATGTAGGTCTTTCCAGTTCTTATAGAAATCAAGCAGTTGTTCATCATTCCTTATAGCACAATAATATTCCATCACTATCATATGCCACAATTTGTTCAGTCATTCCCCAATTGAGGGACAGACACCCCCTCCTTTTCCAATTTTTTTGCCACCATAAGAAGCACAGCTATAAATATTTTTGTACCAACAGAACTTTTTCCATTTTTTAAAAATCTCTTTGAGATACAAAATTAGTAGCAGTATTGCTGGATCGAAGGACATGTATTCAACAAAGATTACCAATACGATTTACACCAAGTATGCAGGGATGGTTTAATATAAGGAAAACTATTAACATAATTGATTATCAACAAAAAAGTTAAAAAAATATGATATCAATAGATGCAGAAAAAAGGTTTTTACAAAGCACAATACTCATTCCTATTAAAACCACTTAAAAGCATAGATATAAATGGATTTTTCTTTAGATTAGTAAGAAGTACACATTTACAGCCATCAATAAGCATTATCTGTAAAGGATACAAATTAGAAGCCTTCCATATAAGATTAGGAGTAAAATAAGGATGCATATATCCCCTACATTACTTAATATTGGACTAGAAATTTTAGCAATACCAAAAAGAGAAGAAAAAGAAATTGGAAGTATCAGAATAGGCAAAGTAATAGAACTATCTCTTTTTACAGGTAATATGATGACATAGATAAAAAGTCCTAGAGAGCCAACTAAAAAATTAATCAAAACTATTAATAATTTAAACATAGGAGGATCTAAAATAAAGCCACTTAAATCACTAACATTTCTATATATCACTAGCCTTAGAAAGAATAAAATACCCAAGAATATATATTCCAAATGAATCCAGAAACTATGTGAACATCATTATAAACCACTTTTAATGCAAATAAAATCAAAATTAAATAATTGGAGAAATATTAATTGTTCATGGGTGGGCAGGACTAATATAATTAAAATGACAGTCCTACCTAAACTAATCTACTTACTACTTACTCAATGCCATCTAGGTTAAATTACCAAAAATTATTTTACTATACTAGAAAAAATAATAACAAAATTCATTTAGAAAAATATAAAAGGAAATAATGGAAAAATAATTTAAGGAAGAAGGTCTAGCAGTACCAGATTTCAAACTATATTGTAAAATAGTAATTATTAAAACTATCTGGGCCTGGCTAAGAAATAGAAAAGTAGATCAGTGGAACAGAATAGACATATAACAAAGAGTAATAAAAGATTGTAGTAACCTTGTGTTTGACAAAGGTAAAGTTCCAAGTTTTTGAAATAAGAATTTACCATTTGGTAAAAATGGTTAGGAAAACTGGAAAGCAGTTTGGGAGAAACTAGATATAGACTAATGTCTTACACCACTTACCCATATAAGATAAAAATAGATATTTGACTTAGGTATAAAGGGAGATATTATAAAGAATTGGAAGAATATGGGACATATTACTTATCAGATTTATGGATAGGAGAAGAATTTATGAGTAAACAAGAAATCACATTTTGAAATGTAAAATGGATAATTTCAAATGCATTAAATTGAAAGATTAAAAAAAAAACCTCTTACCTTCCTTTTTTAGAACCAATATGGTGTATTTGTTTCAAGGCAGAAGAGCAATAAGGGCTGGGCAGTGGAGGATTAAGTGACTTGCTCAGGGTGACATGGCTAGAAAGTATCTGAGGTCAAATTTGAACCCAGGACCTCCTATCTCTAGAGCCGAGTCCCAATCTATTGTGTCACCTGGCTGCCCCTAAAAAGTTTTTGAACAAAGAAAACTAAGATAGTGAAGAGCAGAAAGAAAGCAGTAAGTTTGGAAAAAAATCTTATAGACAGTTTCTTGGATAGAGGTCTCAGATCTAAAATATATAGAGAACTTTGTCAAATATATAAGGATATAAGCCATACCTCAATTAATAAATGATTAAAAGATATGAACACATGGTTTTTGAATGAAGAAATCAAAGCTATATACAACTATATGAAAAATGTTTTAAATCATTATTGATTAGAGAAAATGCAAATCAAAACAACTCAGTTATCCCCTCACACTTATTAAATTGGCTAAAATGATAAAAAGGGAAAAATAGCAAATGTTGGAGGGGATGGGGAAAAAAATGAAGTCACTAATACACTGTCGGTGGAATTGTGAAATTATCCAGCCATTTCGGAGAGTAATCTGGAATTATGTTCATTAATTATAAAACTGTGTATACTTTTTGACACAGCAACACTACTATTAGGTTATTTTCCTAAGGTGATCAGGGAAAAAGGAAAAGAACAAATATGATCTAAAATATCTATAGCAGACCTTTTGGTGGTGACAAAGAACTGGAAATACTAACACTGGCACTAATACTAACATATATTGATACTAATAGTAACACTAGTATTAATACTCATAATCTAACATAAATACCAATACTAATATTAATACTAATCCTAAAACATGAGCACTAATATTAACACAAATACTAATATTGTTGCTAATGGTACCACTAACATTAATATTAGTGACATGAATATTAATACTAGTATGAACACTGATACTAATATTAATACTATTATTAATAAAAACTAGTATCATGGTTAGTATTAATATTAGTGTTACAATTAGTATTAATATTGCTAATACTTCCTGATACTAAGAACTAGTGCCAACACTGAAACCAATATTAATATGAATATGCTAGCAAGAATGCTAACCTTAACATGAATATTAATAAAAACACTAATATTAATACTAGTGCTAATATTATATTATATTAATAATATAATATATTATATTATATTATATTATATTATGTTATATTATATTATGTTATATTATATTATATTATATTATATTATTAGATGTTCAAAATTGACCTCAAATACTTTCTAGCTGTGTCATCCTGAGTAAGTCATTTAACCTCCACTGCCTAGCCCTTACTGCTCTTCTGCCTTGGAACAAATACACCATATTGGTTCTAAGAAGGAAGATTAAATTAAAAAAAAAGTTTCCATTTAATGCATTCAATATTATCCATTTTACATTTCACAATGATTTCTATCTTTTGTAAGTATTATCTCATATGTTATATAATAAATAAAATACATTGTAATGTGAATACCAATACAGATACTAACATTAATATTATTGTTAATAATTAAATAACTAGTGTCACTTTTAGTACTAATATTAATGTTAGCATTAGTATTAAATAGTTAATGTTAATATTATTATTAGAACCTGTACGAACACTGATACTAATATCAATATTAGTACTAACACTGAAACTAATAGTAACATTAATACTCATACTAGCACTAATACTAACCACTATTAATACAAATAGTAACACTAATATATTAGTCCTAGTACTGATAATTAATTAACATTTTTAATTTTAATAATATAAATGCTGGTATTAACACTAGCACGCATTCTAATGTTAATACTCATTCTAGCACAAATACTAATATTAATACTAGTACCATCGCTAAGACTAATACTGATTCTAAAAGCTCTCAATATACAACGATACATACAGACCCTGGTGGAATTGCTTGTCGGCTCCAGGAAGGGGGAAGGAGGAGGGGAGGTGAAGAGCATGAATCATGTAAAATAATAATCAATAAAAATATTCTCAATTAATTAAGTAAGTAAATAAGTAAAAACTCTCAATATGAAGAGAAGAGATCTAGCAGAAGAAATCAAAGCCAAATAGGAATTTGGGGAAATAATATCTCCATTTTCCTCTGCTCCTGGGGTGCTCTTGAAGGTGCTTTCAGAGACCCTAGAGAAGATGGATTTAAGTCCCAATGCTTCTTTCTAGTTGCAAAAAACAAGCCATTTCATACACTTGTGCAAGAGTCCCTTGAATGACATTATAAGAAAATAATGAAGATGAGTGATTTCTCTCACCACCATTTCTCTCTCAACTCCACCTAATAAGATAAGAATGGTAACTCACATTACATATCACCTTAAGGCTTGTAAAGCACTTTATGTGTATTATCTTATTTGGTCCTCACAACAAACCAGGGAGGTGGGTGCTGTTCTCCTTTAACAGATGGAGAAACTCGTGTTTGCAGAGGGCCCCTGCCCAGAGTCAGAGCAGGTCTGAGCCGGGAGTCCATCTCTCCTTCCTCCAATTCTGCTCTGTCCCTTTTTCTGAGCATCTTTCTCTTTCATGGCTGCCTCTTTGTTTTCCCAGCTCTGGTTCCCTTCAGACTCACTGCTATTCTGCTCTGCATAAAGGGAGGTCTCCCTGCTGGGTTTTCAGCAAGTGGAACTGACCATGGACACCGTCTATGTAAGAGGCTAGGATGCAGGGGGTGGAGGTGGGGGGCCGATGGACAAGCTTGATGACTTGATTGCTGGTGATGGCAGCTTAACGAGGGTGAAATAGGTGGTCGCCAACTTGTTTGTGAAGATTATTAATAACATCATGTCATGTATTAATAACACATCATGTCATGCAGAACAAAGCTGCCCTTGAGGGTCTGTCAGGAGAGTCCCATTTTAAGCCATGCTGTGTGGGGGCTGGCTGGCAGAGGTGCTCAAGAGGAAATGGAACAAAAATCCCTTGAGCAACTGGCTGTAAGTTCAGCCTCACTTGGAACTGGGGAGACCAAATATTGGTGTCAGAAACCACTTTGGAGGCTGGTAGGAAATAGGGGCTCCTCTCAGGCTGAGGGAATCTGGTGCAGCCAGTCTGAGGAAACTGTCCTGGTCCCTGAATGGACATCTTCGTAGTGATTCCCAGAGGGAAGCTTTAACCAGGGACAGCTCTGGGTAAGAAAGGACAGGAGCAACTTTTTGTGGCAGCTTTTGGTCAGTGGAATCTCAGGATGCTGGAGCTAGAAGGGACCAGGTCTGCTCTGCAGCATCCCAGGCAAGTGATTACTCATTCTCAATCAATCATCTAATCAACAAACATTTATTAAGGGCCTACTGAATATAAGCCAGGTATTATGCTTGCCATTTAGGATGCAAAGATAAAAAGGAACAGATCCTGCTTTTAAGAACTCATTCTGTCAGGGATGAGGTAGTGTAAGATGGTATGAAGAATGAGAAAAGTGGAATCAGAGAATCTGGGTTCAAATTCTGCCTTTGTTACTTCTCCCTTCTAGGCTTCAGTTTGTTTATCTGTAAGATGAGACAGTTGGATTAGATGGCATTGAGAATCTCTTTCATCCCTCAAACTATAGTCCTATGATTCAGGGAAGAGAGAATACTCCCTTCCAAAGAAATCCATTCTACATTTGGACACTTATAATGGTTGGGGGGTGGTGTATTTTTTTAAAATCTTAGGTAAAATCTTCATTGCAGCTTTGTTCCAATTCTTTTCACTGCAGCTAATTAAAATAATTTGTTTATTATGTATTTAATTTATTTAATATGTTTTTACTTATTTACACATATATTTGTTTAGTTTATTTCTTATTATTTATTATTTACCATGTGGAAGACACATGCTAGGTATATTGAACATAGACACAAAAATGAAAACTGATCCTTGGTCTCAAAGAGCTTCCTTGCTTCTGAGAAATATACCCTATAAATAGGAACTCAGTTTTCTTATTGCTAAAATGAGCTAAATGATCTTTAGGCTCCTTCTAACTCTATCCAATCTCCCAGCTCTTCTCTGTTTTATTTACTTCTTTCCCCTTAAAAAAAACAAACAAACCTTTATCTTCTGCCTTGAAAATGATACTAGGTTACAGATAGGTACTTAGTAGGTACCTACCAGGTAATTGGGTTTAGGTTATTGGGTTGGCTATGTAATTGGGGTTAAATGACTTGCCCAGGGTCACACAGCCTGTGGGACCACATTTGAATCCAACACTTCCCATTTTCAGGCCTGACTATCTATCCACTGAACCACTTAGCTTCCCCTCTTCTTTCCCTTTCAAAGAACAATTTCAAAGGGGGTAGCTCAGGAGTATGAATGGACATGAATCAATCATGGCATGGCACGGTATAGTAGATAGAGAACCTTAGACTTGGAGTCAGGAAAAGACAGGTTCAAATCTGACCTCTGATACTAATGTCATTTAATTTTTCTGATCTCTAGTTCAACATCTACAAAATGAGAGGACTGGGCTTCATGACCTTGGGCATCCTTTCCAGTTCTAAGCCCATGTTCCTTAATGTGGTATTAGTGGGACAGTCAAGAGTGAAGCAAGGAATTCACACCATATGAAGAAGTTCATGTCTTCTAAGGAAATGGTTAACTCCTTGCCAGATCAAAATTATCATTACTGGAGGACTTTATACCTTCTAGAGGGAGGCATCATCAGTATTTTTACTCATAGGAATGAAGGAAGACACTGAGACCAGTACCTTAGAGTATACATCATTTATTGGGCCCTCATTTCTACAGTCCTTATTGGAGATCTTCAAATGGACAATGACTTCTGGTCAGATATACTTTAAAGGGGATTCTTGTTTGGTGTTGGACTGAAGTTGATAACTTTTGAAGTCTCTCTCCTGGGTTTCTAGGTGGGGGGTGTAACAGAAAAGAGAGTTGAAGGGTTTGATGCTTGCAGAATTTTATGGATTATGGAATAATCACAATAATGAAAGATTTCAGGAGTAAAATGTATTTGTTATCTAGCTATATAACATGATAAAACTGGCTGATTTGCAATTATTCTGCAAGTTAGATAGGATGTAGTTGAGGGCAGAAAAAAGCTTGCTTTAGTGCTTAAATAATGGCATTAAATAAAAACACTTACTTAGATTAATAGGTTCTCTGACAGCTATAGCTAAGGGGATTTCAGAAGCTATCCAATCTAATACTTTTTTTTTTTATAGAAGAAGAAGCTATAACCCAAGGAGTGTCAAGTAATTTAACTGTTCAAAGTAACCAGAACATGAGAGAGAGGATTTGAATCCAGGTCCTTTATTTTCATACTTCTTTCCATTATATCATGCTTGAGCCCTATCAAGATAAAAATAATGAATTTTGTACAATTAAGTTAATTTGAAAAATAATTTTTTCTAAAATAAGTAAAAAAATTACTTAACGAAGTTTCTTTTCAAGCATTCTGGTGTCATGGAAGATGCAAAATAAGTAAAATGAGCTCCCAACAACCTTATACTTGAATACTTCAATGGGCCAACAATCCACTAAAATGATAATAAAAATGATAGCCAAAATTTATATAGTTTTTTAAGGTTTACAAAGCAATTTAGGCATATTATTTTCTTTAATTTTCTTATAGGTTTGTGATATAGGTGCTAGTATTATTCCCATTTTACAGATGTGGCAATTGAGACAAAGAGATATAAGTAACTTGCCCAGGGTTGTCACATAGGTAGGAAGTCTGAAGCTAGATTTGAGCTCAGGTCTTCTGTGAATACTGAAAATATGGCGAAGTAGTAATAAGCAGTATAGTTCAGTTCTTCCCCACAACTACTCCAAAAAGACTTAGAAAAGATACCAGTAATGACTGGAAATCTGAGAAGAAAACATGATGAAAACTTTCCCAGTAAGGTCAGCCTAAGGAGACACATAGGCACTGGGGAACTGCATCTATCTAGGAGACTTTGTGGAACTTGATCTTTGGTTTGTACCAGGGTTTTTTTTTTTTTTTGTCATCTCAGATCCAGCATGGAGGAACCTGACACTTTTTAAGGGAACAGAACAGTTAGTAACTTTTGTTGCTTTGAGTTGCTGGATCATAAACCCAGTTTGAACTGAGGAGGGGACTTGTGCCTAGGCTGAACCTACAGATCCTTCTAGCTAACTGGTGGCAGCTGGGATCAGCTGGTGGCAGTTGACTACAGCTCAAATTAGGGGCAAGCCCACACTCATATTGCCTTTGAGTCAGGGACCTTGTCTATGGTCAAGAGATTGCAAGACTCAGATCAGAAGGATAATGATTAGATCATTTTGGCATACTAATAGCTTTTAGAGTTCTAGTTTTAGAGTTCCTTGAACTAACTCTAGTTTTAGAGTTCCTTGAAGAACATAATTCAATATCTGGGAGAAAACACAAGCAAGACCCAAGAGTATAAAAATCAGGACCAGAAAAAGCCCAGATATCTCCGTCAGAGATGTGTAGTGTCTGGCCCTAAGGCAAATCTCTAATTCATGAAGCAAGACTAGAAGAATAAGTAAACAAAAAACCAAAACAAACTGAAACAAAACTCATAACTATAAAAAAGATATTAGTAATAGAGATACCCAAGACCAAAAAGAAGAGAGGCTTCTAAAATATCTATAAGCAAAGTTACAAAGAATAACACAACTTAGATATAAGTTCAATTAGAATTCCTGGAAGAAATAAAATAAGAGTTTTAAAAATGAGTTTAAATGATTTTATAAATGAAATGAGAATGAGAGAGGAAAGGATTGGAAAAGAAACTGTAGTTTTGGAGGAAATATTTGGAAGAAGAGATAATCACTTTGTGAGGAGGTATAAAACCTTACCCAGTTCAAAAGACTGGGAAAATAAGAATAAACCAAAAAGAATGTAATGACCCTATTAGACAAAAAATTTTAAACAAAGTCAGAAGACTGAAAAACTATAATTTATAATCCATCAAAAATAACTCTCCTACACATGTAAAACCCAGTGGAATTGCTCATTGGTATGGGAGGGGGGTGGAAGGAAGGGAGAGAAAGAACATGAATCATGTAACCATAGAAAAATATTCTAAATTAATTAATTAAATAAAAATTTCAAATCATACACACAAAAAAATAACTGAGAGAGAGACTGGACATCAGGCTGCCCAGATCTTTCAGATCCAGAGGGCAAAGTAAGAATAGAAAATATCTGCAAGTCGTTCCCTGAAAGAAACTTCCAAATGAACACTCCCAGGAATATCATAGCTCAAAACCAGAACTTATAGGTTAAAATACTACAAGCGTTCTCTCTCTCTCTCTCTCTCTCTCTCTCTCTCTCTTTGTTTATGTATATGAGAGAGAGTTAATGTACTAAGGAGTCACAATTAGAACCATACAAGATTTAGCAGCTACCATTTATAAAAGAGAGGAGAACATGCAATATGATATTCTATAAGGCAAAACAAATAGGCTTATATAGCCTGTTATAATAATTTTCCCTGAAAATTTGAATATAATCCTACAGGGGGAAGGTGACCATGTAATAAAATAGAATTTCCAAGTATTTCTGAGAAGATTTGAACTGAGTAGAAACTTTGAAATATGAGCACAGCAGAATGAGATTAAAAAGTAAATACAAATGAGCAATTGGAAAGGAGAAAACAAGGCTGAATATAACCATTCCTTCAGAGCCCTAATTTCATCAGGAGTCACAGAAGGAGTTAAATAAAAGTGGCTCTGGGAGTGGTTTTGCCTTATTTTGATGATCTTAGGAGAAAGGAAAGAGAAGGAAAAAGGAATACACTAGGGAATAAAGGAGGAGGTAGAAGGGAAGGTAAAATTTTGTATAGTTAGGGTGCATAAATTGAAGACTATACAAACAAAGAGAAAGAGATGGGGGAGCTGGTGACATTTGAACTTCACTTTCATCTGAACTAGTGAAAAGAGGGTAGACTACAAACACAGAATTGGGTAAAGAAATACAATTAACTCTACAGTGAAACAGGATCAATAGGGAGAGAAGAGAGAAAGAAATAAAAGATAGAATCAATTCAAAGTGAGATTAGTGCCCAACTGTTTGATGGGTTAATAGATACTGACTCATGAAAGCCGATTGTTAACTTTTCTGTTTGAGCATTTACATCTTGGGAATTGTCAAACATTAAAAATCAAGACTTGGTTTATTGTTTTTAAAAAAACTGTCTTGAGGGGGCAGCTGGATGGCTCAGTGGATTGAGAGCCAGGCTTAGAGATGGGAGGTCCTAGGTTCAAATCTGGCCTTGGACACTTCCTAGCTGTGTGACCCTGGGCAAGTTACTTAACCCCCATTGCCTAGCCCTGTAACAAATAAAAATCAATATACAAGGATATATATATATAAAAGATATTAGGGTTTAAAAAAACACTTAAAAAACTGTCTTGACTTAAGAAAGTAGCAGAGAAAATAACAATAACAGATTAAATTTAAGTGTGTCATCTGTATAGTTTTTTTCCCCCAAGAGAGCTGTTTGTTAAACATTTACTAGCATTCCCCTAGATTTGGCATAACAAAAAAAACCTCTGCCTTAGAGTATGGAACCCAAAGAAGTGTTTAAAAGGAAAGGGAAAAAATGGTAAAAATCTGTGGTGTCTTGGTGAGAGAAAGAGAAGAAAGGTAGTGGGGTAGAAGGAAATTTCATCAAGCATAGGACATTGATATGAAGCACATTATGTCTCACTATCCTATTCATCTTTGTATACAGGGAGTGGGAAACTAAGAGAGGAAAAAGTGTAAGAGAATAGAATGGAGGGAAATAAACAATTGATTATCATAACTATGTGAATAAGATGAGCTCACCCACAAAATGGAAGAAGATAGAATAATTTAGAAAGCAGAATCCAACAATATGTTGTTTACAAGAAACACTTAACACTTAAAAAATTCACACAGAATTAAAATAAGAGACTGGTACAAAATCTATTGTGATTGACCTGATATTAAAAAAAAAAAAGTGGGGTCATTAATTGTATCTCAGATAAGTCAATAGGAAGAATAGACTTGATTAAAACATATAAAGAAGGAAACTACATTATGCTGAAAGTTAATAGACAATAAATTAATATAAGTGATTAACATACATGCACAATAACATAGCACTTCAATACTTAAAGGAAAAATTAAACAAGTGACAAGGAGAAATGGATAGTGGAACTTTAATAGTGGAATCTTAATGTACCCTTCTCATCCTAGACAAATCTAACTTAAAAAGCCCCCAACAATAATAAGAAAGAAGTAAAAGTTAGATATAATAGACCTCTTTTGGTTATTGAATAGAAATGAGTATACCTATGTCCAAACTATATATTAACTATGTATTAGTACATAAAACTTCATAGACAAATACAGAAGAGCTGAAATATTAAACCTTTTTTTACTGATTACAATGCAATATAATATTTTTTAATATATGGCTGTTGAAGAAATTAAAAATTAATCAAATATTAAATAGTAGTCCTAAAGAATTGGTGGGTTATAGAAACAACAGATAATTTCATTAAAGATAATGACAACAGTGAAACAATTTAATAAAATTATTGATATATAACTGTACTTTGAAATTGTTGTTAAGTCCTGGAAGATTATAACTCCTAGGGCTCTCTGCTACAACTTCCCCTGACAACTCCCACTTCCTTTATGGGAGGTGTCAGAGAAAGTATAAAAGGGAAAGTTTGGCGCCTTTTCTGGCTCCCTTGGAGTCTCTCTGCTCTCTCTACCCTGGCTCTCTCTCTATCCTGGAGGGTTTGCTCTCAAGCTGGGAGGCTCTTGGATCCTGAACTCTCTCTCAGCACTTTTCCCCTTTCTATCTCCTAGTTTTTCCTAGACCTTTCCCTTTCTAATTTAAATAAAACCTGGCTATTCTAAACCCTAAAATTGCTCTCAGATCTTTTATTTGAGCCCCAAAGGGCTCTGGTCAATTTCCCCACTGGGGCTGGGGCTGCTATCTTCCTTTCCTTTTCTCTACCTTCCTCTCTCCTTTCTCTTATCCATCCTTCATCCACCTTCATTTCACCTTCCTACCTTCCTCTCTTCACCCCCTCACATAACCAAAGCAATCTTTAGGAAAAATTTGTATCTCTTAACTTAGGTCTTCTTGAGTATAGATCTAGCTCTCCATATAGTATGATACCTAGGAAACTCTAAAATAGCACAAAGTAGCTTATATTCAGCTAATTGGACTAAATGGTCTCTGAAGTTCCTTCCATCTCTCAGTCTATTAATTCTATAATCCTAAATTCTAGATTCTGTAGTACAAACCCTAAATAGAATTGGAGTTGAAAGAAGAGAAAAAGAACAGCCGTTGGAAGATTCAGAGAACTGAGTAGGACTTGAGCTAATCTTTGAAAGAAATGTAGGAGTCTTTAAAAAAAGATTTTATTGATATTTTTTATTTTTACACCTATATTTTCCTCTTTATTATTCCTTCTCACTCTTCCCAGAGAACCATCCTTTATTAAAAAAAAAAAAAAAAAAGAATGCATGGGCAGCTGGGTAGCTCAGTGGATTGAAAGCTAGACCCAAAGATGGGAGGTCCTGGGTTCACATCTGACCTCAGACACTTCCCAGATGTGTGACCCTGGGCAAATCACTTAACCCCCATTGCCTAGCCCTTACCACTCTTCTGCCTTGGAACCAACACCAAGTATTGATTCCAAGACAGAAAGTAAGGATTAAAAAAAAAAGAATGTTTTTAAAAAAGAAAAAAGAAGAGAAAAAACTAAAAAGAAACAATCAATACATTGAAAAAAATGATGTTATATGAAATGTTCCATTACACGGATGCTTCTGTTCTGTATTTCTGCCAAAGAATGGGAAGAGATGGCTCCTTAAACATTTTCTTTGTTTTCAAGGTTGTTCTATGTAATTTTCCAAAATTAATTTTCTTTTTCATCTTGAGATCAATTGAATTGATCACTCAATTAATTAGCTAATTAATTGATGGTCAAATAAAATAACTATATAATTAAATTAAACTTATTTAATAATTAGATTACATATTTGAATATATTCATTTTTTTAAACCCTTAACTTCTGTGTACTGGCTCCTAGGTGAAAGAGTGGTAAGGGTGGGCAATGGGGGCCAAGTGACTTGCCCAGGGTCACACAGCTGGGAAGTGTCTGAGGCCGAATTTGAACCTAGGACCTCCTGTCTCTAGGCCTGACTCTAAATCCACTGAGCTACCCAGCTGCCCCCTTGAATATATTCATTAAATGAAAAAAATCACAGAATGAATCAAGGGAAAATATTGTTAGAGAAAAGTATATTTGTTACATCAACATAATTAAGTTTCTCTGACCCCATGAATCCTCTAATGTCGGGTAAGGTTCATATTGCATAAGAAAGGCAAGAAGCATTTATGAAACACTTATCATGCCAAGTGCTGGTAATAAAAATACAAATAAAAATAAATACAGTCTTTATCCTTGAAGAGTTCATACTCTAATTGGGGAAGATAACACAGAAAAGCTGTAAAATGAGGGGGGAAGGTGGCAGGGGGAGATGAAGAGACCCACGCAGGGGTTTGGCATTGAAGGCCATAAAGTCGGCAACATTTAGCAGAGAGGAATGAAGGCTGACAGTCTGATACTCTTACTGATGGAGGCACCAGGAGGAATTCATTCAAAACTGCCTTAGAACCTTTCGTGATACTCTGTATTCCTATTAGTTGTCTATATAATTTGGAAATCCTTCTCTTGCTCAGTTATGTCTGATTCTTCATGACCCAAGTCCATAGGGTTTTCTTAGGATACTGCAGTGGTTTGCCATTTATTTCCCAGTGTGCCCTCTTTTTATAGATGAGGAACTGAAGCAGATAGGTATTAAACTACTTAAGTAGGGTCACACAGCTAGTAAGTGTCCAAGGCCAGAATTGAATACAGATCTTTCACGCTCTGGGTCTGGGCTCTGTCCACTGTGCCATCACCTCTGGTATGAAGGCTTGCTGAGCTCTTTTCAGGACTGATTAGCCATCTTTGCTTTCCATTTTTCACTGAACTCCTATCTGTGTCTCCAAGAAGCTGAAGCATGTGTATTGGCCACATCTGTTTCAGCAGATGGGTTAAACCAGGTAAACTGATAGACTTCAGATCCATTGGTGGGTTGTTGGGATGCTGCCTCAAGCATGCTAAGACTTCCCTTAGTGGAATGGGTGAAGGAGAATAATTTGTTCCAGTGGTCATGAAGGTGGCTAAGCAGGTGCTGTGGAATGCTTAGTTTGGTCAAACATCAAAGATGCCAAGGCCACCAACTGCATCCCAGGCCACCCCTAGTCTTCCTGACTTTTGTTTTGCCAATGGACTTCAATGACTGTGAGGCGGATGACTGTTGACTCTGCCTCACTTACATCCAGTTCACACACAAATCAAAGCATCCCTCCATGATGTTATTGGTCATCTTTGACCACAAAAGTGAATAGCAATATATTTTGGATACTAAAACACTGAGTGAAAAATTTGATAGGAAATGTAGGTCTATTAATGGAATGGAGGAAGAGGGCATTCTATCCAGGGAGAAGAACTTGAAGCAAAGTACTAAAGCAGGAGTGAATGTGACGTGTATAGTGCTCAACATGGAAACTGGTCTACGTGAATGCAAGGATTAGTTTTGGAGAGTAATAAGGGAGAAAGATTGGTTTTGTGAGATGGATTGAGTAGGTAAGATAGGAGGAGCTTCACTTCCAGGCTGAGCAACATTCCTTTGAAAGAGTTGACAGGAGGGTGCCATTATAGGCTCTTATTAAAAGGGATATTTTAGAAGATTAATTTTGAAATACTATGCAGGACAGAGCAGAGAATGGTAAACCTTAGTTGGATAAAGAAACCTATAGAGAGATAAAGAGGCCATGAGACCTTTGACTTCTTTTTAGTGTTGCTGTCAATCTTCTCTCTAAAAAAAAAAATGCTATAATAAGCACAGTGGGATATTGTGTTATCTATACCTTTCAGTCGATTGTGTGACTATAGACATGTGGTGTACTCTGGAAGATTATTTGAAAAAGCCTGTCTGATCCCTTCTCAAGGATACCTACTAGAAATGGAAAAGAGAGTCTATGGTTTGGTAGTGAATTGATTTCTTCTTGGTTGCCTATATTTTTGGGGGTGGAGTGGGTGGTGGTAGTGGTAATAATAAAACCTAAGCTTTTTTTATGTCTTTGCTAGTTTCCTCTCTTTCAGATACCTTGAGAACAACAGATCTTTCACCACCCTCAAGTTTGTGATGCCTATTCCTTAGATTCCCTTGGTCCTAGTCCAGCTACTTTTTTGTCTTCATTTTCTTTAGTGACATTTCCACTCTGTCATGTAATATCTGTATTTCTAATCTCTAACCTAGTCTGATCTCTAGTTATACTTCTCTATATGTGTCAAACTGGATGCCCTTTAGATATCTTAAACTCAACATTCCCCCAACTGAACTCATTATTTCTTTCTCCAACGCCCTCCTCTGTCCCCAATTTCATTATGATTGTTGAGAGTACTACTCTCTTCTCATCACACCATCCCCTTTAATTCTAGTGTTTCTACATAGTTGTCTGCCTGTTGTCTTCCCTACTACTGTGATTCCTTGAGAGCAGGAACTGTCATCTGCTTCTTTGCGTTCCTATCACTTAGCCCAATGCCTGGCACATAGAAGGTGCGTGATAAATGTTTATTGACTGACTGACATCTGGGACTGTGATCTAAAATATAAATATTGTAAGATTTAAATTAATATCAATAACTCCAAGTATTATATTTTATAAGATTTATTAATAATCCCTTGAAGTAGAAGAAAAAGAAATAGAGGTAAAACCTGAGTAAAACTCTCCTGTCTCCCTCTCACCTCATCCCCCTCCACAAACTGAAATCAGGGGAAAAGAGAGGGGCAGGTTCACACACAAACTTTATCTCCAAAATGTAAGGACATAACATGAGAACAAAAGTGGGATGCTGGGATTTAGAGTCCTGGGGAGCAGATTTTAATTACACAATATGATGGCTCCACTCTTCTTGAGACTTAAAAAAGTTTGTCATGAAAATCTCTTTAGACATTCATCTTTCATCTTTTTGGGGGGCAGGGTCTGGCTTCCACTTTCTTTGGAGGATTTTGGTTCTTTCACCAGACTTTCTTTAAACTTGTTCTTTCCTCTCCTACTCCTTGATGCATTATGAATAGGTTATACTGCTTATAATCTTCTAACATCCTTTGTGAGATTTCACAAGGCACTTTATAAATGTGCTCCTCTTGGCTGCCATATCTCTACTTTTCTTTCTTTTTTTTTTTTTTTTAACTTTTACCTTCTGTCTTCAAATCAATACAAGGCAGAAGAAGAGTGGTAAGGACTAGGCAATGGAGGTTAAATGACTAGTCCAGGGTCACACAGTTAGGAAGTGTCTGAGGTCATATTTCAACCCAGGACCTCCCATCTCTAGGGCTGGCTCTCACCACCGAGCCACCTAGCTCACCTCTTTGATCTTTTCTTAATGAATTTAAGTTCTAACTATTCACAGACAGATGTTTAAGAAATGATCCACATCAGGAAGGAATTATTTCCCTCCTGACTATTAGAAAATTATCAGTTTCATTTTTTGTTATGTTAGTTGTGTGTGCATGTTGTTTCCCCCATGAAATGCAAATTCCTTGAGGGAAATGACTATCTCATTTTATCTGTTGTGGCCTTAGTACCCAGCGTAGAACCTGACACATAGTGGGTACTTAATAAATGCTTTTTTATTATAAGGTTTATATAGGATTAAGGACTGGATCTATGATTTCATCCCAGTACCTTCTCTGTAGTATGGGGAACTGCTTGGAGCCATGACAGGTTAAGAGATTTGCCTATGGTCACACAGTCAGTATACATCAGAGGTAGATTTGAACCTAGGTCTTTCTAGCTCTAAGACCACCTCTTCAACCTTTACACAATTCTGTCTTTCTTTCTAAAAAAATTATTTATTTAAGAATTTTTCCTTGGTTACATGATTCAAGTTCTCTCCCTCCCCCTCTTCCCTTCCCTCTCCCAGAGTTGACAAGCAATTCCCCTGGGTTATATGTGTATTATCACTCAAGACCTATTTCCATATTAATCATCTTTTGTGATAATCTCTTAAAAAACAAAACTCCACATCCAATACCCATATGAACAAATGAAAAATGAAATGTTTATCTTTTGCATTTCTGCTACAGTTTTTTCTCTTGATGTGGATAGCATTCCTTCTCATTAGTCCCTCAGGAGTGTCCTGGATCATTTCATTGCTATCAGTAGCAAAGTTGATTACATATGATTGTCCCACAATGTTTCAATTACTGTGTAGAATGTTCTCCTGGTTCTGCTCACTTCACTCCTCATCAGTTCATGGAGGTCTTTCCAGCTTGTATGGAAATCAATCAGTTTATTATTCCTTTCAGCACAAAGTATTCCATCACCATAAGATACCACAATTTGTTCAGCCATTCTCTAATCGAGGGACACCCCCTCATTTTCCAATTTTTTTGCTACTACAAAGAGCATGGTTATAAATACCTTTGCACAAGTATTTTTCCTTATTGTCTTTTTGGGGTACAAACCTGGCAGTGGTATTGCTGATGCTGTCTTTCTTGTCGTTTCCTGTATGGGTTTAGAGAGCCAGCTCTATATGGTAAGGGTTCTGAGTGGCGTTTTACAGTGTCGGATTGTTAAGACAGGAAAAAGAAACTGAGAACAGCCGTACTAGTGGTTAGCCCATGCTGATCTAGCGCTATGGGACTTTGGACTTTATTTTATACTGGTTTCAAACAAAAAACACAAAGAAAGAGTCACAGCTGTGAAGGGGTTACAAATCATACACAATCCATTAAAGTCTAAAAAGTAGAGATATGGGTGCAAGGACAAGGGCCAAATTTCAACAACCAATTAGTAGGGGTTAATTCTGGGAGCAGAAATAAATTTCATGGAGATGTTTACTATTGCGTTCTGCCTTGATTTACAGATCTGCACCTGGTTAGATAGTCTGGACTAAATTGTCTGGCTCCAGTCTTTATCTAAGTAATATATTTTTTAGGGTTCAGGCTTCTTAATTGCCAAGGAGAGAAATTGTCAAGGAGAGAAATTGTTAACTCAGTAGCTTCTGGTCTGATTATGGACTCAAAGCTTTCCAATAAGAATATTTGAGAAAATGTGGGGATCTAAAAATGAGTCAAAAGAGGAGCCTTAGATTTTTACCTTAGATGGCCCATTCTATCTGCATCTGACATGCAGTGCAGAAAAAACCATGCACACAGTTTTACTTGCCGATAATTTTGTAATGGATTCAGATAAAACATCTATTACAGACTCTGTTTCTCTAAATGACTCCTGATAGCCTCTTGGAGGGGTCAAGTTGTTTTTGGATTGACCTACCTGCTGGTACCAGAGCTTTTCAGGGCTCAGGTGACCAGGACCAAACACAAAGACTGCCTCAGCCTGGATTGGTCACGTAGGGAATCCAGATAACAGGCCCTAAATTTGACCCTATTTCTCCAATGGCTCTCTACATCCGATGGCTCTCAACATATGGGGACTTAATTAGAAACATTAATTCCATTGTTGTATAATAACTAGATGTATTTTGACCCATTTTCAGAGAAGTAACCATTTGCAAGTAAGAGTGATAATCTATGGACAGATTAAGTCAGTCTCGATCTAACCCTGATTCTTGGTAGTCATGTTCTCCTCTCTTTCTCCTCCATTCCTGGTGTTTTCTCTCTGAGATTACTTTCCATTTATTCTGTATATTCTGAGTATATAAAAAGTATCTTGTATACCTCATATGCCCCTGGTTATTTATGATGTATCTCTTGTATTAGAGCATGAGCTTCTTGAGGGTAGGAACTACATTTGTGATTTTCATTGTATCCCTAAGGTTTTGGATAGTGAATGACACAGTAAAGAACTTAATAAATGCTTCTTGCACATTCAGGGAAGACTTGTACCTTGGGGGCTTGCTGAGCCTTTTCAGGGCTGCTCATCCACTTCTGGCATCCACCTTTCATTCAACTCTTCCCTGTGGCTCCAAGAAACTGTAGCATGGCAGCAGCCACATCCTGGTAAACCATTTCAGCAGATGTGGCTAAACCAGTGTGAGGGTAACTGATAAAACTCAAACCCATTGGTGAGTTGGGGGATGCCTACCCGAATCACGTGAAGACTTCCCCTTAGGGGAATGGTTGGATCAGAAAAATTTGTCCAAGGGTCATGAAGCAGGTGCTGTGGAGTGCTTACAAAAGGCTACCTGAAATAGCAGGTGGGCAGCTAGATGGTGTGGTGGATAGAGAACCAGTCTTGGAGACAGAAGGCTCTGGGTTCAAATATGGCCTCAGATACTTCCTAGCTGTATGACCTTGGGCAGATCACTTAACCCTATTGCCTATCCCTTATAGCTCTTCTACTTTGGAACAGGCATTGTGTTGATTCCAAGACAAAAAGTAAGAATTTTTTTTTTTTTTTAAGAGAGTTGTCTGGGGACAATGAGAGTTTAAGTGACTTACTTTGGTTTACAGGGTATGTCTGAGATGGGATCTAAACCCAGATCTTCTTGATTCCTAGCCCACCAACCCATAATATCTATTTTGCATTTATATTTTTAAAATTAAATTTAATTAATTAAAATTTTTTTTTAACGCTTACCTTCCATTTTAGAGTCAATACTGTGTATTGGTTTCAAGGCAGAAGAGTGGTAAGGGCTAGGCAATGGGGGTTAAGGGACTTGCCCAGGGTCACATAGCTAGGAAGTGTCTAGGGCTAGATTTGAACCTAGGACCTCCTGTCTCTAGACCTGGTTCTCAATCCACTGAGCCACCTAGCTGCCCCAAATTATGTGTTTACTTTTTATATCTATTTTATATTGACTTATTTGCATGTTTACTGTGTTCTCCCAATAAAAGGTAAACAAACTCCTTGAAGCAAGTTTGGTTTTTGTCTCTGTCTCTCATGCGCTGTAGCCTGGCACTTTGTAGGCACTTAATAAATGCTTTCTGAATGAATAAATGAATGAATCCTTCCTTTAAAAATTTTTTTTCCACTTTAGAATATTTCCCATGATTACACGATTCATATTTTTTTCACTCTCCCCCAAAATCTACTCCCCCTCCCTGTAAGCCAACACACAATTCCACTGGTGAACCCTTTCTTTTACACCTCTCAGATTTGCCATCCAGCTAGGCACAGTGGAAAATACCAGTGGATTTAGAGTTAGAGACCCTCAACTTGACTTCTAGCCTCCTTCTTAGTCTTGTTATGAGGACAAAGCGCTTGCTGCCCTCTTTTAGTTATAGCCTAAGAATCTTCTTGAAGAACAATTCTGAGGAAATCCTAGAACACTCTGGGGTCCTGTCAGGATCCTTCTGGAGGTGAATCATTCAGAACTCTGAGAATGGCCCCAAACTTAGCTACTTCTTGCCCCTTAGATTTTATTTTTAATTTATTGTTAACCTTTGGCCTTGAGTGAACTCTTTAGCAAAGAGGATTGTATCTTTGCATTGTGTTTCTAATAGAGCTGCTATCTACTATTTGGAAATCATAATTAGTTTTTAAATTTACATTTAAATACAAATTGGACTCCATCACACAAAGTAGGGCGTGGACTTGAGTAAAAGAATCCTTTTGGACTCTCTGATTCAAGACTCTTTCCCACTGTCTCCACTTCAGGCTTACCCAGGCTTTGCTTTTCTTTAGGAATATTGAATCTACCTTAAAGCACTGATTAGGGAGAGTTGTGGGTTCCATAGTGGGATGCTCTTTGCTCCTTTATTTCTATCTGAGGTGCTTCTTGTTTATCCAGCTTATTTAGTATAATTATTATATTATATTATATTATATTATATTATATTATATTATATTATATTATATTTTAAAACATATTTAAAGTATATTTTATATCATATTTTACATTTAAATTTTAAAAATATATTATTATTAATAATTATTATTCTTTTAAAACTTTGGGACAGTCTTAAAGGAATGCTGCCAGGCTTGAATCTGACTTGACTTCCCAAGTGCATTTGGACCTCATCAATACTGCTTCACCTTCTGGAATGGGATTGTTTTTCCCAATTGATGTTGTGCCAGTTGACTGAAGGAAAAAAACCAGCCACCCACAAGGCCAGTGCCAAGAATGGATGAGAAAGCCAAAGCCTGTGCCCAGCTTTCTCTTTGTATTTATGAGCATAAAATGATTGTACTCAGGAGGGAATTTCAGAACTATTAATCTAAATGTCACTGTCATTATAAGCCATTTGCAGAGACGGCATGGGATAAGGGATAGAGCACCAATTCCAAGTCAGGAAGACTTGAGTTCAAATCTCATTATGGACACTTGGATGAGTATGACTTCTCAGGTAAATGAACCTCTATGGCAGGGCAATGATGATGATCTAAAAGTTAATATTTTAATTAATTATGTGATTATATGTATATAAATATTAACAATATAAAAATATCACCCTTACTATGTGCCAGCCACTGTGCTAAGAACTTTACAAATATCTCATTTATAAATTGAAATTTGTAGATGTGTAAATACAAATACAAATATCTCACAACCACCCTGGGAAGTAGGTGCTATTCTCATCTCCATTTTACAGATGAAAAATCAGAGGCAATGGAGCTTAAGTGACTTGCCTAGGATCACACAGGTAGAAACTGTCTGAGGCAAGATTTGAATTTAGGTCTTCCTGACTCCATGAGCCTAAGCCTCCTCCTCTTTAAAATGGGGATAATCCCATTCTTCCCAAATTAATTGTGAAGATTAAATAAAATGCAGTATGCAAAGTGCTTTGCAAACATTGACCTGTGGTTACACTATAGATCAGTTTTTATTTTTATTTATTTTTATTAAATTTATATATTTTTAAATATTTTTTCAATGTTACATGATTCATATTGTTTCCCGTCCCTCTTCTCTTCCCCCTCTTGGAGTTGACAAGCAATTCCACTGGATTATACATTCACATGTAACACAAATAACACAATAATATAGTATTAACACTCAATACATATTTCTATATTATGCATTTTGTAATAGAGTAATCTTTTAAAACTAAAATCCCAAATCATATGCCCAAATAAACAAGGGATAAATCATACATTTTCTTCTGTGTTTCTACTCCCACAGTTCTATCTCTAAATGTGGATAGGATTGTTCTGGATCATTGCATTGCTTTTAGAAGCAAAGTTGATTCCATTTGATCATTTCATAATGTTTCAGTTATATAGATCAGTTTCTAATCTATCATGGTGGAGAGAGTTCCCATATAGGGTCTTCTTTGTGCTCCTCAGGTCACAATCCTTTCCTTGACATTTTTTTTAAACCCTTGTTTTATTAGAACCAATACTAAGTTTTGGTTTCAAGGCAGAAGAGCAAAAATTTCTAGGCAATCTGGGTTAAGAGACTTGCCCAGGGTCACACAGCTAAGAAGTATCTGAGACTGGATTTGAATCCAGATCTTTTTTTTTTTTTTTAAACCCTTAACTTCTGTGTATTGACTTATAGGTGGAAGAGTGGTAAGGGTAGGCAATGGGGGTCAAGTGACTTGCCCAGGGTCACACAGCTGGGAAGTGTCTGAGGCCAGATTTGAACCTAGTACCTCCCGTCTCTAGGCCTGGCTCTCAATCCACTGAGCTACCCAGCTGCCCCTAATCCAGATCTTTTTTACTCTCTTTCTTTGAGCTTTGAGGCAATGAAGGGCAACTGAACTTAGATGTAGTTACTCTGTCTGCCATCTTGCCTTGAATCCTTGGGGTATCTTTTTATGCTTTGCAAAACATTATCAGTTTCCTGGGGAAAGTTCCTGGTCCTGAAGTTTCCTTGTATACAAGCTTGGGTCTTTTCAAGGATTTTTCAACAATTAACAAGTTGACCTGTGTAATTCCCTTTGGAAATTGTAAGGAATTAAATTTAGGGTTTGACTAAATATATGAAAATTCTAAAATAATATGATGGTTGCTGATTTAAAAATAGTATAGCTCAAGTCGAAATGCCTTTCAGTAGTTTATTTATAAAGAGGTGGAAAGAATGAAAGTAGAGAAATGTAAAAAAAGAGGGCAGAGAAAATGTCTAGTCTATCACACTCAATGTTGCTCTGGTGTCTGGAGCAACCCTGGCATGGCTTAATAACCCTCAGCCAGAGGACCTGGTGGCAAATTAACGGGGTTCCACCCATGCAGCTTCCTTCAAGAGGGTAAAGCCTCTCCAGACCTAATCTCTTCAGAAGCCAGGAAATGAAGGCCAGCTACTCACTCACCCAGGACAAAAACTCCAGGAGAAGATCCAGGAGCAATCTTACCAGAAGCAGTTCAAGAGCCAAAGTCCCAGTCTAAGTCTCAAGCTGAAGCTTCAAGCCAAAGACTCGCTCAAGCTGAAGACACAAGCCGAGGACTCCTTGGACAAGAAGTTCAGACCTTTTTTATAGTCCTTTTTCCAGTCCCTTCCTGTCTCTTCCTCCACTTTATGGGGACCAATTGCAGTCTATCAATTTGCTTAGCACTGTCCAGGGGGTGGTCAGTTGCCTCTAGGGTTATCACCCACCTTAGTAAGTGACTTGGGAACTCCCTTACTTAGCATTAAGTAGGGGTGTTAAAGTTTTTGGTTGATTAATTTAAAAATAGGCAAGGGGAGAGTTAATCCTATCTTCACAAAATGTTAATGAAATGTTTTCCAGAAAAGGAAACTGAAGTGTGTAATACCTAAATTGTGGTCAGAATCTTACAGAAGATCCTCAAAGAAACCTGATTCAAAAAGTGAATTTCTGATTCCTAGATCTAATCTGAATCTGATTAGTTTATCTTCCTTTAGTAGGATGAACTCTATATATGCTATGACATTTGGAAGTAAAATGGTTGTGACCTGAGAATCTGTAGCTAGTCTTTCCTTCAGAAAGCTTTGTCTCTCATAAGAAGTTTGAGGTAGGTGATATGGAACAATGGAAAGAGAGCTTTGTTTAGGGGCAAAAAGCCTGGGTTCAAATCTTGCCTTTTATACTTATTAGCTGTGTCCTTGGGCAAGTTGACTCATTTTTCTAGATGTTAGCTTTTTCCCATGCTCCTTACAGTCACTAAGGAGACATGGATCCTGGAGATGGATGCCTTCATTCCCTTTTTTAACCATTTAGGGAATGTAGAAAGGCTTCTAGGATTGGAGGACAGTCTTGCCAGTCAACTCTAGCTGGGAGAAGACTAAGTCCCTAATAAGTTTATTTATTTATTTAAAACTTTACTTTCTATCTTAGTAAGAACTCTAAAACAGAAGGGCAAGGGCTAGGCAAACAGAGTTAAGTGACTTGCCAAAGATCCCACAGCTTGGAAGTGCCTGAGGTCAGATTTGAATTCAGGTCCTCCAAATTCCAGACCTGGTGCTTTATCCACTGAGATACCTAACTATTCCAAAGTTCCTAGTAAATTGAAGAGGGGAAGTCCTGGACAGAATTCCTTGCTGATCTGTAGGCATCCATTTCCAGCATCCTTAACATCCTAGCACCCCTGATGGGTGTTTACATCTGTAAAACGAAGGGCTTTCATGATATGTCTGCCATCTATATCTATATCTTTATCTGTCTACATCTATATATGTGTATATATGTATGTATATACACATATATATGTAACATGAGAGAGAGAGGGAGAGAGAGAGAGATATGGAGGCAGAGAGAGAATTAGTCATTAGGTCAATAAGCATTTATTAAGTCCTTACTATGTGCCAAGTACTGTGCCAATTACTGCAATACAGAGGAAGACAGTAACATGATCCTTTCCCTCAAAGGACTAATTTATTATCAAATTATTATTATCAAAGGACTATTAGACTCAAAGTCTAATAGGGAGAAAACATGGCAGTGACTATGGATATACAGGATGTATATACAATGTAAATGGAAGGTAATTTCAGAGGGAAGGACCAAGGTAGGTCCTCTTCCAGCTATGAGGCTTATTAGGTATCATATGATCCAGAGAACACTTTGATTTTGTTTTTCAAACACATTTTGTTTTCAAACAAACCATCAGTATACTTGACGTTGACAAATGGAATGATTTTTCCCTTAGTGAACTGTCTCGCTGATGCCCTTTGGTCTGGCAATGTGCCACCAACATTTCAAATCTTCTAAGCTAAAGTTATATATCAAGCCCTTTCTAGATTTTTGTGGATATTTTAGGGCTCTGGCAGAGTTTATTAAACTTCAAACATTATGGATCTCACTAAGAATAGTTTAATAAACCACAGAGGTCCTTCCTACTATGAATCAAGATTTCCCCAGCTTCAAGCAAGGCTAGGGCTCAACATAAGAAAACTACAGGTCTGCACAGGCAAGTGTTCAGAGCTTTCCTAGGAGACTAAATCTCTCCTTCTAAAAGGATGAGGAAACAGCCTAAGAGAAATTAAATGACCTGCCCAGCATTGGATAGTTAATAAATTTTTGAGGCAGGTTTTGAACTGGTCTTCCTGACTATAGAGCAAATAGGTGGCACAGTGGATAGAGTTTTGGACTTGAGAATACTTATCTTCCTGAGTTCAAATCTGACCTCAGCTACTAACTGTGCGATCCTGGGCAAGTCATTTCAACCTGTTTGCCTCAGTTTCCTCATATGTAAAATGAACTGGTGAAGAAAAGGGCAAATCCACTTCAGTATCTTTGCCAAGAAAACTCCAAATGGGGTCATTGAAGAGTTGGAAATGACTCAACAGCAACAACTTCCTCATTCTAGGTCCAACAGTACTTGCCAAACCATGTGAGCAACAAACATTCTCCATACATTTTGTCTTTCTTGTGTGGATGGAGGGACCACATATCTTTCAGTCTTCACAGAAGTCTCCCAGAAACTCTCTGTGTTCTGGGACTTGATGTAATTAGCACAATAATATCCACAGACAGAAACATTTGGATGATCTCCCCATCACTAAGGAATCCCTCTTCAATCCAGATATCTTGTTGTATTTTCTCCATCACAATGATGAAATACATTTTTTTCCTTCATAAAAACCTTTTCTGTTCCTTTAAGAATAATTTAAAAAGTGAGTTTACCAGGGGCAGCTGGGTAGCTCAGTGGAGTGAGAGTCAGGCCTAGAGACAGGAGGTCCTAGGTTCAAACCCGGCCTCAGCCACTTCCCAGCTGTGTGACCCTGGGCAAGTCACTTGACTCCCATTGCCCACCCTTACCAATCTTCCACCTATGAGACAATACACTGAAGTACAAGGGTTTAAAAAAAAAAAAGTGAGTTTACCCTAGACACCCTTCTCTGATGACCAGATTGGTCTATATTTCATGCCTTCCCCAGGGTTCTTCAGTATATCAAAGCCTAATTTGGGAGTAGGAATGAGGGTGTAGGTGTGGGGAGATGTGTCTTTTTTCTCTTCCCTTGGATAGAGCCCTCATTTATTGTGTTTCCCCAATTTTAGTTGTCTAAGCATCCCAGTTCTACTTTGTCACTTAATATTCAGGCTAGCTTGAAGTAGAATACCTACAAAAATATAGCAAGAATATATGAACATTTTCCCCAGTGCCTGAAGGCACCATCCATCCTACTCTGAGGAGGGGGAGTAGACTTCCATATTGCATTAGTCCCACCATGTTTAAGTCTAAAGCTTCCTTCTGATCCTGTATCCTCAGACTAGGGTTCCAGTGACTGGCTGGGTGCTAGGTATATTAAAAACAAAATAGAAGCAGTTTTTGCCCTCCTTATATTCTACTGGAGGACTAACACTGATATACAGATGAGTAATTTCAAGAGGGAGAAAGTCTGAGCAGCCAGAGAGAGGAAAGGACTGATAGAGGAAGTGGTGTCTTGTAGATGTCTCAAAGGGAGGCTGGGATTCTAAAAGCTGGTGCTAAGGAGTGAAGGCATTCTAAATGTGAACATTCAAAGGCCCAGAAATAAGAGATGGAATGTCATACTTAGGAAAGTCCAGATTGGTTGGACTGGTCCTGGAAAATGTCAATATTCTTTTGAGAGATTAAAATAAAAAAAGATAAAAATTGGGAAGCAACAAGGCTGGACTAGGTAATTTTTAAGAACCCCTTTCTATTTTTATTTTTATTTTATTTTTAAATCCTTATCTTTCGTCTTGGAGTCAATACTGTGTATTGGCTCCAAGGCAGAAGAGTGGAAAGGGCTAGGCAATGGAGGTTAAGTGACTTGTCCAGGGTCACACAGCTGGGAAGTGTCTGAGGCCAGATTTGAACCTAGGCCTCCTGTCTCTAGGCCTGGCTCTCAATCCACTGAGCTATCCAGCTGCCCCCCCCCCCTTTCTATTTTTCAACATGTGATTCTAAGTGTCAGAGGCTAAATTTGAACCCAGATATTTGAATCCAAGGTCCAGCATTCACTCTATTACACCAGATTGCTATGAATCACCAACAGTTGTAAGAAGAGGGTATAATTAACAAACTCCTGAGAAGCAGGTTTTTTATAGGGCAAACTGTTTAAAAGGCACTTGTTTACTCCATAAGTTTCCTTCCCAACAATGCTGATAACACTGCAATAAAGACTGGCTTGTTTTCAGCAACTCATTATCCCAAGACTTCCTTTTAACCTTATCTTCCATTTCAGTATAATCCAATCCACTAAACTCTGTTCTTTATCATTTTGGGGTCTCTAGATAGCCTTTCCCTCAAAGTAAGCCAGCAATTTCCCCTCTCATTTCCTCTCTGGTCTGTCCAATTCATACATTTCCTTTGTTTCCCTGGTCTGCGATTAGATTATAAGCTCCTGGAGGGCAGGAACTGTCTTTACCCCCTTTTGTATATCCTCAGGGCTTAACTGAGTGCCTGGCATACTGGAGGCACTCAATAAACACTTATCCATTTGAATTTTCCAACTCCACTTGTCCCTCTTCATTGTCAATCACTCGGTATTTAACTGGGTTTCTGTTGACTCATAAAAGTGAACCCCTGTATTTTAGCATTTGGGCAGATATTTTTTGGCTGGAAAATCCTTTTGATTATGGTCCAGGACCCCAGATATCTGTTTTTTATTTTGAACTCTTACCTTCCATCTTAGAATCAATGCTGTATATTGGTTCCAAGGCAAAAGAATGATAAGGGCTAGGCAATGGGGGTTAAGTGACTTGCTCAGGGTCACATAGCTAGTAAATGGATTTTAATTTAGGAAGACAAGTCTTCCTAACTTTAGGTCTGGCCCTCTATCCACTTGTGCCACTAATTGCCCTTAACTTAGTAATTAAGTCCTAGGGAATTAACTGCCTGAGAACTGAGGAAGATAAGTAATTTGCTCAAGGTAGTATATGGGAGTAACAAACAGAGGCTATATTTGGACTCATATTGCCCCTGCTTCAAGAGCAGCATTTTCTCAACAGGCCAGATCACTTCTATTATGCATAAAAGGTTTGAGAAAATTCTTAATTGGAATTTTCCTCATAATTGAAATTCTAAGTGGTAGAGTGGCTAGAGAGTCAAGCTTGGCATGACACCTACTGACTGCTTGACCCCAGACAGATCACTTAATTTCTCAGAACTCCAATAATTCAGCTTTCTCAAGATAGGTTGCAAAACAGTAGCAGATCTTCTCTGATAGAGGGAGACCCCAGTTCTGGCCACCCCTCTCACAAACACATTCCTTCCCCCAATTGCTATCCTAACTTTTGACTGTAAAAAGTGGACTAATTTTCTTTTTCCTTTTTAATAACCCTTACCTTCTGTCTTAGGGTTAATACTTGGTTTTGGTTCCAAGGCAGAAGAATGGCAAAAGGGCTGGGCAATGGGGTTTAAGTGACTTGCCCAGAGTCACACAGCTAGGAAGTGTCTGAGGTCAGATTTGAACCCAGGACCTCCCATCTCCAGGCCTGGCTCACAATCTACTCAACTACATAGCTGCCTCCAAGAGGACTTCTTTTTCAGAGAAAAATGAATACTACACAATCAGGTTAATCTTTAATAATCATATGTTGGATTGGGAAGGGTCATGGTCTAGACTCTGGGACAAACTTTAGAATAGAGAGGAGGCAAATGCATGCAAGCCAGCTGGTATGAACATCTAAAAAATGAGCCATTGGTCTGCTGGGGTGGTGTCTGGGGAATCCACCTTCCATCTTTCTTGAAAATCTCAAATGTTTCTTCTTCCTTTTCCCCATGACATTTGTGGAATTAGCTGGAGAAAAGTTAATTTCTCTTATATATTAAAGATACTTCCAGGTCTTTGTAAGAGACATCTTTTACCCAAGAGGCAGTGTGGAAAGTGTGCTGAATTGAGAGTCAGAGGATCTGAGTTAAAATCTAGCCTCAACCACCTATTTCCTGTGTGACTTTGGATCAGTCACTTAAATTCTCTTGTCCCTAGTTTCCTCCTCTGTAAAATGAAGGTATTAGACTAGATGGTCTGAAAGGTTCTTCAGGTCCTCTCATTCCCAAACCAGTCTTTTCCCCATTGTACCATTTTTTAAAGCAAATATAAAGGAGGGAGAGTATTTCTACAGAGTTCTAACAACAGGTGTTTTAGTTGAGAAAACAAAATACTATCGAATGTGGTAGCCTCTCCAGGTGTAGTGACCTTTTCCACAAGTTACACAATGATCTGGATTATTGCTAAGCGGTATCCAAAACACTGGAAAATGTACTCTGGAGAATTAATTTGCCCTTGAAAAGAGCTGGTCAGTCAGTGCTTTACTATTGAGCAAGGATGACGAACTAGAGTAGACCATATGGATGAAGAAAGAGACTGAATTTCCTTGGGGAAATTTTAATAAGTCTAATTTTCTTCTCCAAACAAAGGACCCCATTGTTTTCCTTGTATTTTCATGTATTGTTATATATCTATTATGTAATAGGTATTAATAATAAAAAATAATAACAATAACTAGTGTTTATATAGTACCTACTTCATCCCAGGTACTGTGCTAATTGCTTTACAAATATTATCACCACAACCCAGGACAGTAGGTACTCTTATTATCCTCCTCATTTTACAGATGAGGAGCCTGAGGGAGAAAGAGGTTAAGTGACTTTCCTCAAGGGTGAGTATTTGAAGCTGGATATGAACATAGGTCTTCCTGACTTGAAGCCCAGTACTCTACTGATTTTGCTCTCTTGCTGCCTAAAAAGGGACATGGTCTCTGATGAACTGAAATTGAATCTTACCTTGAGGGTAAGGCAATAGTTTATGGAGTAGTCTAAAAACACTTATATAAATGAGGAATTGTGAAGAGGGAACCATTAAAGCTGTGTATTATTGAGAAACATAGGTATGACTGGGAAAAAGATGGGATCATGGAATCCTAGATTTAGGACTAACAGAGAAGTCATTGAAGTCAACCTTTTACAAAGAAGAAAATGGCAGCCTAGAGTGGTGACCAATGACTTGCCTTTGGTCACATATGGAATAAGCATCTGAGGCATGATATTAACCCTGATCTTCCTCACTCCAACTCTAGTGTTCTGTCTACTACACCACCTTCACTGGTCACTTGGTGGGAGCATGAGAAAAGAGATCGACAGCCTGTGTAATCTCTTGGTAGCTAAATGATGGCAAGAGAAGGAGAGAAAGCCTCTACCATGTTAGGTGGATCACCTATAGAGGATTCATGGGAGAGCATGGACACGTGTCTACCAGGATGGGTTACAACTTACATTGTTAGAGGGGATACCAATCTCCATGGAATCCTGGATCCTCTGGGATACATGGTTGGTTATCGGACCACAGCACCGCAGATTTAGGACTAGAATGAATAGTAGAACTCAGCTAGTTCAGACTCTGAATTTTATAGATAAGGAAACTTTGGGCCAGGGAGATGACTCAAAATCCAGCATTCTTTCCACTGCTCATTGTTGAAACCTGTTGGGTGGCATCTTGATTGGTTTGTGTTAGTTAACCCAAAAGGGTGTCAAATGAAAAGCTTAGGTTTGTCAAGAGAGCGGCAGTGTTGCATTTGAAAGACCCTTCCATTACATTTGTCCCTCTCCAACCTTCCCCAAATTGTGAGTAGGAGGAGGCGGTAGAGGCAATATTTCTTTTGAACTGAAATCCTATTCTCCATAGAAGTTGGAACACTTGCTAGCCTAATGGGGATGTTAAAAGGTCAGGGCATCTAAGAGCACTGGATGTGTAGGTAGTTGTCCATGACCCTGTTCCATTGATTTCCTAATCATATGACAAGAATCTCAGGAAAATCACAGAATGAATTTAGAATTTATAGAGAGGTGCCACTTTGGCCATCAGGCACCATCTACCTGGATTATCCTTTTAGGCTGGCCCCAAGTTCTTGGCCAGAATCAAATCCTTGATCATTGGTGATCCCATGATGAAAATCCAAGTCGAATGAAATAATATTTTCTGGCTTGATCTTAGTAGTGTTTATAACCACCATTTTGCAGGTTTGCCTCAAAGTTTTTGGCACTTATTCTCTTACCTCTCCCCTCCCCCTACCATTAAATCACTGAGAAAAAAGTATAAAATGATTAGTTCTTGGCTAAACAAATGGTAAAGCTAATGGTTAGATTAATATGTTTTTAACGAACCTTTTTTTGGGGGGGTATGAAAATAGAGAAAAAAAAATAAATTACTATATAGAGACCGCACCTTTAAAAAGTCAAGTTTAATGATAAAGCTGGTCTCCAAGCACCAGCCAGAATGGATGGAGTTTGAATAGGATTTAAAAACCCAACTGTGTGCAGAAATTAGAGTTTTGCCCCTGAATCATATGGAATTACAGTGCTGGATGCGTGCGCCGTGCCTACACAATGAGGCCCAGAGGAAGCTGCTATTTCTGTTGGTTTTATTAAACCAACCAAGCAATTTAATTCCTTTGTTCGGGAGAGTTCTACTTCATTGATTAACAAAAGCAGGGATATAATTTTTTCAGCCTTTTTGAAAAGCCTGAAATGTCAAGCCTTTTAAAGCAGATTATTCTGCCTCTGTGCAGTGAATACAGCCAGAGTAACCTTTTGTCTACAATTAAATATTCTAGCATAAATATAAAAGAAAAATCAGAGATGGGGAAGATTGACTCACGAGAGATTGGAGAGGTAGATTCACACAGTGATAGTGCAAGCAGCTTGCTTCTAATTAAATATGCGACTGAGTCTCAAAGCATTTTGCTTTCAGCCGCAGAGAGAAGAAGCTGCCCAAGAATGGGAAGGAAGAAATATATCACATCATCTGTCTGTCCGCAGGCTTTCCTTGGGGCTTATGAAGGTATTTTAGAATTTTTATATTGGCATTTTTCAGGGGAGATAAAGGTGAACTCTCAAGGGCAGCCAGGCATCAGTCTTGAAAGTTTGGGCTGCCTTGTTGGTACACTGTTCTCACTTTCATAGTTTTCTTATTCATCAATAACCGGAGGTTAATATCCGGGCTTTGTTTTTATGGTTGGTGCAACTGTCTTAACGGTATTGTCAGGAATCCTGTGATGCTCTCGGTGACCTTTTTTTTGATGTTTTGAACCAAACTCGGGGTAGGGGGTTGTTATTGATTTTTCTCTCTTTAGACATGTGCTATGATAAATTCTTTAATGCATATTTTGGTATCTGTACCTGAAGAGTGTGAACCCAGCAAGCAAAATTCAAGTATCCTTAGCCATTTTTAACAAAAATGCATTTTAGAAAATGATAAGGTTTGCAGTTGGAGTCTTAGCTTTATTTATATTCATAAGCCTTTCATCTTTATACATACCCAGGGCATTTTCCTTGGAGTACTTAAATATGGCACTTAGAAAATGCTGATGACATAAAATATGGTTGATCCGCTTAGGGTTTGCTGCTTACACAGAAAATATTTGGAAATAATAAGAACTGAAATTTCTTTCCTCCATAACTTTACCTTTCTATTTTAGATCCTGACATTGTTGGAATTATGGAAACTACTTTGGGCAACTTTGTCCCATCATGTCTCATATTCACTTAGGAACTTCCCTTCCCCCTTCCCCCCCAATGAAATTTGCATTTTGATGCAGAAATTTTTATGGAAACCCTTGAGCTCAGATTCAACTGAAACAACATTATATGGTCTGGTTGACTCTTCCCTTTTATGCTATTTTTATATGGAATGTGTCATGTTTTCTGGATACAAAGGCATTCTGTACATTTTGGAAGCTTGACACGAGGGAAGGAATAAGATTTAGATATTAGCTTAATAGTTTTCGGTACTCCCAAATTCATTTGGATTAGAATTGAAAGGGAAGAATAAAATTGAACATTTTCACTTTTAGTCATAAAAAAGATCTCCCTATTCCTTCAATAAGAAACTTTGTTATAAGTGACACATTTCCAATCAAAGGAAAGAAAACTTTTAGTAGATATATTTACATTTCCTCTCCTCCACCCCTGTTGATAAAGAAATGGTTGATATAGACCTGGTCAAGTAGAGAGCAGACGTTTCTGTATTTTATGCTCTCAATAAAAATCTTTTTGAGGGAGAGGATCCCTTTGGTTATAAATTTCAAGTTCATTTCAAAGCAGGCTTCTATTTCTCGTGCCTATCTTTCTCACTGTATGAAAGAAATTAGGAAATCTGAGTTGAGAGAAAAAATATCATAAAAGCTTGGAAATCAGAAAGGTTCAGGCAGATTCATAAGAAAATAGGACTGGCAAGGCCATTTAGATATCAGGATTTGCCAGTGCTGTTGATTCTAAATTAATTTCCAGGAGTAGAGTTGTTGGGTTTTTAAAAAATCAGATTCCTCTATCTAAGACTGAAAGTATATAATTTAGCACCAGACCTAGAGTCCTGCTGTATTTATATGCGTACATATGGGTCGTTGTGTATATATCTCTACCAGAATTTATAATAGCTCTTAGATTTAAAATTGATGGTCCTTGCTTAAGGAAGGTTAAAAGATGTTGAGGCTTCTTGGAGAGAAGCAGCTAGCTATTTTGAGCAAGTATTTTTCAAAGCCAGAGTCATTAACATCATTGGCTCATAATTTCTCTGGCAAAAATCAAACCAAACCAAATCCCCAATCTCAATCATTAAAATCTTTGAAAAGCTTTTGCCTAGCCTTGGAATTTGTAGTGGGAAGCAAAACTTGAATTGTTGATATTTCAGTGATGGAGCATTCAGTTGTCCTATATAGATCTCCTTTTTTTTTTTTTTTTTTTTTTTTTTTTTTAAAGTGGAGTATTTGAAAACACTCTCTGCGCAGCCAGAAAAGCTTTTGCTTCGTAGTTGATATTGTGGGGAAAAGGTTTATGCCTTGAGGTGGGGTATTGGGGGTGAAGGCTGTCAATTGCTCAGATGGTTTCTGAAGTTCCATGCAGGGAACTGAGGCAGGATGGCTCCTTCTGGAATTCTAGGCTTGCACTGAGGAATTTCCTTGCCTGGTAAGCTTACCTTGGTGCTAGTGTTCCAGAGGACACTTGGAACACTGTGTTTTTGCTTAAGATATTTCTAAAAAACGGATCTGGAGCTTACTCTTGCATCCTTTTTGCCTATTAGAATAGACAACAAATTTATTATCAGTCCACATTCAAGAGAGGAACTTGGGTTTTTTTTTTTTTTCCAAATGAAGAACTGTTGCTTCCCTCTGACATCAGCCGTATGACAGTCAGTTTAAATTTCTGATTCTCTGAAGCATTTTGATAGTGTTTACCAATAACAGAGTAAAAGCCACCCACATCAGCACGGAAACAAACATATGTTTTCCTGGCATCTGAATTCAGATCTGTCATGCTCCATTCTCAGCTTTTTTCTTTCTTTCTTTTTTTTTCTCCTAAATTTTTTTCCAAGGGTTCCTTATGCCAGCCCACTCTGCTTGCCTAGGTAAGGGACATGCCAAACTCTTGGATTTGATTTTAAAATATAAAAATATAAAAATATCACACACTGAGTAGAGAGACTGGAGGATATTCAGGTCAATTAATCACAAATTAGAGTCTATTCTCCCTTCCTTTCATGTTTCTACTTGTGATTATTCTTTTGCATTCAGTACAGTCCTTTGACAGGAAAGTTTTTTTTTGTTACATGTAGAACAATTAATTTCACCAGAAACGATATACCCTGGAAATGTGAAAATGCCCTTGCCCCACATTATTAAATATCAAATCATTTGGTGACTTCCTGTCTTTAATTTGTGCATTTAAAATCTATATTATATATGGCAATATATGTGCATGTAGAAATATATATTTATATAGTTAACACATATGTATAGCATACCATATTTTATTATGAGAAAATTGAAAGTCTTAATAGCATCCCCAAATTCACCAGGTATATAGTATCGCTATCACTAAAAAGCTTAATGTGAGGAGGAGATTATCAATTCAGAGAACGAATATATTTGGTATAGGAAAACACATTGACAAGGCTGCTCTTCTCTCTCAGTATGATTTTTAGTTTAAATGGAAACTGCAAAAGCTCCCAAAAGAAATCAACATGTATTTTGATCTTCAGTGACTTTGATGCAAAAATGGGCACAGGGGAGGATTAGAGAAAATATGTATAATTTAGGAAAAAAATTTTAAATTAAATTTTATTTTTCTAAATGAAAATCTGCTTTCTTCCCCTTCCAATTGAGAACCAAGAGCAAAACCTTTGCAACAAACAAGAATAGTCAAGCAAAATGAATTTTCATATTGGCCATGCCCCCCAAAATTATGCATTAGTCTACAGTCTGAGTCGATCATCTCCCTATCAGGAGATGGGTAGCCTCTTTCATCATGATGTCTCAAACTTTCTGACAGCACACCCAGTGCTTATTTAGTGACATTCTTGGCACATTGCAAGCGCTTAATAAATTCTTCTTGCTGGACCAATTATCAGAAATCATTTATGAAGAATATGTCCTTGGTTCCTTGTGCTTCAAAGAGAAACAACTGTCTTTTAGGTGGGTGTGGTTCTCATCTTTTCTTGTTCTTAGGATGATCCAGGAAAACTGCAAACAAACCTATTCACCTTTCTAAATTAGTCTTTACAGAAATAACTTATAGAAATAAAAGCTGAAATGTTTCCATAGCCACCCCAAATTTTTAGTAAATTCAAAGGGAAAAAAATTCCTGTCAAAATAGTTTTAAGGTTATAAGATAACATGGCCTTAGGGCATTCCTTTATTTCATAAATTTCTCAAATAATTCCTTTGCGTACACTAGCAAGGATGAACAGATTAATGTTCTGACTGCATGGGAACCTGCTGGTCAGCTTGGGGACTGATCTTCACACAAATGTCTGTTCCCATTTGGTAGATGTAATAGACACATGGCAGGATAGTGATGGAAAGGGAAGGCTTTGAGTGATAGTCTACAATTTTCTTTTGGTTCATTGTCTGCATGTGCGTGTGTGTATGTGTGTTTGTGTGTGTGTTTGTGTGTGTGTGTGTGTGTGTGTGTGTGCATGAGTGAAAGAGTATGTACTCAAACAGTATAGTGTTTTTAATCAGATGGTGCTAGAACATCAAGAATTTTTCTTATCTCCCTGGAATCTGCTGACAATTGATTGTTTATTTGTGGTGGAAAGAAAAAAGGCAAGATGTGGTCAGCTTAGCCAACTGTCTACCTGGGGTCCATGGCAAATACTTTTGCAGAAATGGGCAGTATTCCTGTTTTATAGAGAACAAAATAGAAAGGAAAGCCTTGGAATTCAGTTTCCTATGTTTAACTCAGTGGGATAGTTAGACATTTGCTACTCTGACTATGGAGTTAATTGTCCTTTTGTCTGGTTGGGTCCTTACCTGTCATGATCTTCTCTTATGCTCTTTTGTGTTTGTCCAGAGATGCTCAAAGTGACTTGCTCCTTAGCTGACAAGCTGGGAAGTCTGAAAAGCAAGATGGCCACAGATGTGAATGGGCTTAAACTTTTCAAAGCTGGGATGATTTGTGCATGGTGATGCTTCACTATAATTTTTTGGGCTAGCTTATTATGTAGTTTGCATTTATATGCATTCCAGTCACAACACTAGGGGATGACTGGCTGGATGTATCAGATAAGGTTGAAGACTGTCCCTTGCTTCCACTTTGCCCAAATACAATCTTAAGAAGGAACTGGATTTTCAGGAGATCTTTAGAAAATAGTACTGAGCAGCTAAGTGAATATGTAGAATAGCTATTCCAAGAATTGGGGATAGTGGGTAAAGGAGACAGTCAGATAAGGAAGTGGATGGAAGAAGAAGAGATTTGTTTAGGCAGAGCTAAGAGAGCAAACAAGCCTAGGAGGGGAACTTAGTAGAGCCAGACCGGGACAGACTTCAAGCTTTTGATGGGGATGTTAGTTTAGGGGGTAGAGTGATAGCCACCAACAAGAGCAAGAGGAGGATGGAAATGGACAAATCAAAGGAAGAGTTCTTTCCACGAAAGGTCTTGGAATTGTCAGATGGTTCAACATCAGAAACTGATATGATTTTATTAATGGAAATGACAATAAAGAAGAGCTATGACCATCTGTTTTGCTGATATATCCTAAGGACCATGGGACCTTTCCATTTGACTTGCAGCTGAAACCTTGAATGTTGTGTTTTGTCTCCCCCATTAGAATGTGAATTTTCCTTGAAGTAAGGAGCCTCTTTATTTATTTATTAATACATTGATCTATTTACTCATTCATTTACTTTTCTATCTTCTCCTAACACAGTGTTTTGCACATGTTGTTCTTTAGTTGTTTCAGCCACAATCTCTGTGGAACCCATTTGGGTTCTCTTGGCAAAGATACTGGAGTGGTTGATAATTTCCTTCTGTTCATTTTACAGATGAAGAAACTGAGGCAAACAGGGTTAAGTCACTTGACCAGGGTCATACAGCTGAGACCAGATTTGAACTCAGGGAGATGTCTTCTTGATCATCTGTGCCACCTAGCTGCCCTATTTTGTATATAGTGGGTGCTCAATAAATGGTTGATTGATTGATTTGGAAAGATGTCTTGAGAAAGGATGAAGATAAAGAGGAAAGCCTAGATATGGGGATCTTTTAGAGAATTGGTTAGATGATATAGGTGTTGGAGAGAGTCTTGAAAAATCAGTTTGGAGCCAGTCCAAACATTAGGCTCATCTATGAATGTTGAAAGCATTGCTCATGAGAGCTTCCCAACTTCCTTTAAAGAACAACCTTTAAAACATATCTCCTGGAAGAAGCAAAGTGTTTCCTGCTTTGCCCCTTGCATCTGTCACACACCAGAATGCTTTCCTTCTTGAAATTATTGTTTATTTTTGCATATTCCTTCTATTTGGTTGAGTGCTTTCAGTTTTTTTCTCTTTCCATTAAGATTGTCTTGTTACTTAGTAGGTGCTTAATACAGCCTTGAATATAGAAGGTACTTAATAAGTGTTATTGCATTAGGAGCAGGTCTCCTGGGAATCCAGAAATACAACTTTTCCCCTCTATTGGAATCACTTAAAAAGTTTTTTTAAGTGCCTATTAATGCCATTCTGATAAATTTCCCTTTTTTGATTGGGCCACCTGTTTGGAAATAGAGAGAAAAGCTCTAGCCAAGAGTAATGAAAATCCCTCCAAATCTAGCCATATCTACCTGCAAGTGGGCAGAAAGGAGCTGTCCAGCTGCAAACGAGTTTTGGTCACCTCCCTACCCACAGCGTTACTATATTGTCATTAAGGAAGAGAGTGTCTTGTTTTTTGTCAGTTTTGAGGGATGATTTTCTAACTTGGGAAGGAAGTTTGGCTTTGTGGTTTTTGGTATGTCTTTGCTTTCTTGCATTTCCTCAGAATGGTGATAATAATGGAACCAACCTTCCAGGGTTGTTTTGAAGTTCAAATGGGAGAATATTTGTAAAGAGATTGGCACAATACTGACTTTAGGTACTTAATAAATGATTGTTCTTGGTATGCTTATTTTGGGTTTCTATATTTATGTATAAGTCATTCCAGGATCTCTGACCATAGCTAGAAGAACTGAACAAAGAACTAGGCACCTTCAAAAACATGAAAGGAAAAAAACCTTTAAAATCCAGTGATTCAGGGCCAGCTCAGGGGATAGAGAACTGGGCCTGGAGTCAGGGAGACCTGGATTCAGATTTGACCTCAGACACTTCCTAGCTGTGTGACCCTGGGTGAATCACCTAACCACAGTTGCCTAGCCTTTAACACTCTGCCTTAGAACTGATACTCTTAGTATTGGTTCTAAGACAGAAGGTAAGGACTTAAAATAAATTAATGATTCAAGAATTATTAGATCAATTACTAAACCAGCAAAATTGCCCTAGACCACCTAGCTAGTAAGTGTCTGAGACTGAATTTGAACTCAGGCCTTCCTGACTCCAGACCCAGTGCTCTATCCATTGTGCCACCAGCGGCCTTAGTGGTAAGTTCAGAAGCAGGATTTGAACCTAGGCCCTCAGGTTCTGGAGGCAGCTAGGTGGCATGTTAGAGTGTTTGGTCTAGAGTCAAGAAGACTCAAAATATTAAAAATCGACACATGTAATCTAATGGGCAGCTAAGTGGTACAGTGGACAGTATGGTGAATCAGGAAGATTCATCTTCATGAGTCTAAATGTGACCTCAGACATGTACTAGCTGTGAGACCCTGGACAAGTCACATAACTCTGTTTGCCTCAGTTTCTGAACCTATAAAATAAGCTGGCAAAAGAAATGGTGAACCACCTGAATATTTAGTTGTGTGACCTTGGGTGAGTCACTTAATGCTATTTGCTTTGGTTCCCCCATCTATAAAATGAACTGGAGAAGGAAATGGCAAACCAGTCCAATTAACTGCATGTTAAGTACTGTGCCTGGCACTGGAAATAAGAAAGGATTGGAACATTTCTTGATCTTGGGAAGTTTGCTAAATTCTCCTAAGGGAGACAACATGCACATAGATCAGCCTATGTGTATATTATATAATGGAATAGGAATAGGGGCTGAACCTCTCTTTTTATTAGCATAGGAAACTCTTAATGAGGACAAATTAAAGTCTTAGAATAATGCTTGGTTAAATGACTTACCCAGGGTCACACCATAAGGAGGTAGATCTTGAATCCAGGTTCTACAGTGACTAAGACTAGTCAGGGAGTCATACTCAGGTGTACTCTGGAATACAGGGAGAACAGAGACCTAGGCTTTATTTCAGCTTTGACATGCATCAGTTAATCAATATGATTTGAGTGAGAATCACTTCATTTTGAGTGAGAATCACTTTGTGTTGTCAGTACCTAGCACAGTGTCTCTGATATGTCTGTATCCATTTCATCTATATCAATATCTGTATCATCTATATAATCCACATCTATATCAATATCATCTATATCTATATCTATATCATCTACATAACCCATATTTATATCAATATCATCTATATCTACATATCTATGTAACATATCTATATTATCTATATAATCTATATCTATATCTGCATCATCTATATAATCAATATCTATATCAATATCACCTATATCTATACATCTATGTAATTTATATCTATATTATCTATATAATCTAGATTTATATCTATATAATCTATATCTGTATCACCTATATAATCCATATCTATATCAATATCATCTATATCTATATTATCTATATAATCTATACCTATATTTGTATCATCTATATAATCTATATCTATGTCATATCAATATCATTTATATCTAGATCATTTATATAATCTACATCAATATCAATGTCTCAGATGGGAAAACTGAGTCCTGTACTTTCCCCAAGATCATAAAATGAGTGCATGGTAGAGGCATGACTGGAACTCAGGTCTTTCTGGCTTAGAGGCAGCTTAAGATAATTGGGTAAGAGGCGTTAGTAATTGGGGGAGGTGGCTCAGAAAATACCTGATGAAGGAAGTAGCATATGAACTGACCTTTGATGGA
Organism: Gracilinanus agilis; assembly: GCF_016433145.1. Classification (NCBI taxonomy): domain Eukaryota; kingdom Metazoa; phylum Chordata; class Mammalia; order Didelphimorphia; family Didelphidae; genus Gracilinanus; species Gracilinanus agilis. Next base: position 680,811,396 of record NC_058132.1, read on the forward strand.
AATCTGAGGAAGGAAGGAAATAGGCATTTACTAAGTGTTAACTGTGCATGAAGTGCTTTACAATTATTGTATAATTTGATCCTCACAACAACTCAGAGAGATAGGTTGCTATTTTCATCCCCATTTTATAGTAGAGGAAACTGAAGCAGACCCAGGTCAAATGACTTATCCAGGGTCTACCAATCTAATAAGTATCAGAAGCTGGATTCAAACTCAGGTTGTTCTTGTCTCTGAACCTTGCTCTAGCCACTGCATTACCTAGCTGTCTCTAGAAATGAGAAATATTAAGAAGCTCATGTGAATGCTAACATACTCTAATGACCCCTTCAATACTTGATGCTCATAAGTGGCAAAGGCTAGGCCAAAGGGGTTAAGTGACTTGCCCAGAATCACACAACTAATAATTTGATGCCAAGTTGATGCCAAATTTGAACCCAGGGTCTTCCTGACTCTGTACCTGGTACTTTAACCTCTTTGCTACCTAGTTGCCCCCTTATTTCCAAATAAAATATAATTCCTTTCACTTAAAATTTCAGGTCATTGGGATCAATGAGATCATTTCCCTTCCTCACCATCCCAACCCATATTATGGCACATCCATTGTAGTTCAGAGGATATTTGCTTATTGTCTAGCCCACAGACTTGAGCAGTTTTAGGCTGTCTGTACCATGTGATGTTAAACATCTGTGACTTTGGTTCTGGGAATGGCCATAGCCATGGCAGATCTTTTACCTGGGCAGCTCCGAGATGGTGGGCTATGTATGGAGTCTGGGGACAGCTGCTTGGGCTGGTGCAATGAGGGTTATAATATTCACTTATGCTGTCCACTGGATGAAATCCCCAGGGTCCAGTTGGAGGTAGAATACAAAAATCAAGGACAGCTTTCATAGCATAACATTTCATTTTCTGACTTAGAAAAGCTTTAGGTCAACTTCCACTGATTTGGGTCTGAGGGTTATCAAATCAATAAATTGTCTAAGTTTAATTGTACTAATACATTTCAATCACAAATCCAATAAACATTTATTAAGCACATACTATGTGCCAGTCACTATGCTATAATATTTTGGATTCGGTATAGACAAACTAATAATTTAATGATTCCATAGATCTATGATTTTACCACTATATACCTCTGATGTTGTTTTTACCCTTCCATGCTTTCTCCTCTAAGATGTCATCCCATAAATTCTAACCCAATGGGCTAGAGACCTTCCTCTAAGCCTTTTTACCTTTTTATGGGGAGCCCTTATCTTGCTCATCTATTGTTGATAGCTCTCACTCTCTCATGACCAACCCACCTCTGTTTTTGTGCCTCATTTCTTGGCTATCTTTTGTTCTCTTTCTTGAGTGGAAATCATTGTTGTTAAAATGAAGCAATCTGTTCCATACACCTCTGCTCCCTGAAGAGTCTTTCCATTGTCCAAAAGGTCACATGCAATTTTGGTTCTTTAGAAATTGTGGTATTCCTTGATTTCCAAACTTAAAGACATATTTAAAAGAGGGAAATAGCATCAGCCTTTAGAGTGGCCTGAGATCCAATGTCCTTTCTTTGGCTGCATCATGCCTTTCTCATCCCAATGCCTATCTTACTTCCTGGCACATAGTAGAGCTTAAAAAAAATACAGATTTCTTGATTGATTGGAACAAAATAAAAAAATGGCTGTGATTGGCACCTTGTCCATGTTAAGACTTGTATGAAATTTAGGTAATTGTTTTGGATTTCTTTACTTTACTTTAAACAATACCTAGATATTTCTAATAGGGGAAAAAATGTGATCCTCCTATATGCACGGTTTCTCCTGAGTTGGCTTCCTTCAAGGTTCAACTCAATTTTTCCCTGGAGGAGGCATTTTTCAAATCACATCTATAACTTTACTAGCTATGTGACCCTGGGAAGGTGACAGCCTCTCTAAACCTCAGTTTTCTTATCTGGAAAAGGGAGGTATTGAATGTATTTATCTCACAGGGTTGAAGTAAGACTCAAAAGGACCCTGTCTACCTTCAAGTGCTGTATGCCAGCTTTTATTTTAATAATCATTGGTTGATTATTGGTTGGTATATAGGGCAGCTTGGTGGAACAGTGGATAGAATGTCAAACCTGGAGACAGGTTCAAATCTAGCCTTAGACACTTCCTAACTGTGTGACCCTGGGCAAGTCACTTACGTCGCCTTAAGCTCCTTTGCCTCAATTTCATTTGTCAAATGAGCTGGAGAAGGAAATGGCAATTATTGCAGAATCTCTGCCAAGAAAACCCCAAATGGAGTCACAAAGAATGGGGCATGACATGAAAAATGACTGAACAACAGTCACAATGTTGGAATAGAAGATAGTGATCCTCTGGCTGCCAGTGTCTGCCACTTAATAGGCATTTAATATACCCTTGTTTGTTGATTATTAAAGTGTTTTGAGATCTGTGGATAAGAGAAGCAATTGTTTAAAAAGATTATTTTGGCAATATGTTATTATCACAAAAATATTTCCTAGGAGCAGCTTGGATTGTTTTGTAGCACCTCGTTGTTGATAAAACAGAGGGCATCTGTTTTCTTTCTTTCCTTGGTGCTAGAAACATGTTTTTGAATATAGAACAAGGACTGGAGCTCTGATGCAGCAGCTTTTTGAGGGTAAGGGATGTTAGAAGGAGAAATGGCATGCTGATGTGTACTGGTGGGGCCCAGGGTCCCCATTACTTTGGGGCTTTGGGCTTTTGTTTCCCATTCCTACAGATTTGGAATTTCAGTGATCAGCTTATTCAAGTCCTAGGGAACTGCCACTATGGAGCTCCAGCTGATAGGTACCAGCCAGTCAGTTTAATAATTCAGAACTGGAAATATCAACCAAGGGGGTTGGTATTCTTATAGAATGATCAGAGCCTCTCTTCCCAGTAGGGAAGGCTACTTTGAAAAACAAATTAAGACCAGAAAACTGCTTGGTTATGTGAAATAGAATGGAATAATGGATGGGGTGTTGGGCTTGACAGGTTGGAGATCTGGATACCAAGTTTCTCTTCTGTGAAATGGGAATAATAATACTTCTTGTACTTACTTCATAGGGTTGTTGTGAAGCACAAAATATGTAAGGAGCTATATAAATTTTGGGTCACTAGGTGGCACAGTGGATAAAGCACTGAATCTGTAGTCAGGAAGACTCATCTTCCTGAGTTCAAATCTGGCCTCTAGGCAAGTCGCTTAACCCTGTTTGCCTCAGTTTCCTCATCTGTAAAATGAGCTGGAGAAAGAATGGCAAATTAGTCCAATATCTTTTCCAGGAAAACCTCAAATGGGGTCACAGAGAGTTGGACATGACTGAAAAGACTGAATAACAACGATATACATGCCACTGTTATTAATATAAAGAATAGGAACAAAGAAGGTACTCATAGGAAAAGGTTCCTTAAATTAATCTAGTAGAGGATCCTTTTACTTGGTATGCGTATTGATCCTCTAGGCTACATAGTGGGCAGAGCTTGGGACTCAGGAAGATCTGAGTTCAAATCCTGTCTCAAACATTTACTAGCTATATGACCTTCGGAAAATCATGTAACTATCTGGTGCTTCCATCTCATTTGGAAAATAAGGAGGTTGGACTTGATGGCATGTGAGGTCCTTTCTATTCTAAATCTATGATCCTATGATTCCTCTACTTCAGACAAGCCTTGGAGGAATCTTGTCTAAGTTTCTTTCAAGCTTCCCTTCTCCAGTTTTCCAATGTATCCTTCTGATTGCACCAACAAGTTCCAGATTCCTTCAGAGAGGAAGAAAAATGGCTTAGTAGAGAAACATTGATTCGTCGTAGAGATACACTGTATTTGGATGACTTGGTTTTGAATACTGACTCTCTCCCTGAATATTTGGATGATCTTGTCACTTAACCTGTGCTTGAGTTCCCTCATTTGTAAATTGAGAGGTTGTACTGGCTTCATCACATAATAAAATGAAAGCTACAGGATTTTAGAGATAATCTAATCCAATTCCCTCAACTTTCTCCAGGACCCAAGGAAATGAACAGAAGGGCAGATCCAGGATCTGAACCTTGTTCTGACTCCAGATTTAGCATTCTTCGTGCTACATGGCTTTTAGGGTCCATCCTAGAACTATAATCTTTGATCCTTTAGGTAGTAATATTCAATGAATTTTAATTTTAAATCATTATATATATTTCTTCTTGATTTATCTATTACCTTTATTCAATTTTTTTTCTTGGACACATTGGGTATTTCTTTATATTTAGATTTACCTTAATTAAAATTTTGCATAAAGAGGGAAAGGGATATAGTTCTGTTGAACCTGACCCTTGAACTCTTGTAGCATGAGACTTGAGTACACTTTGTAATATTTCCTTGCCATCTTTAACAATGTGATCATTCCATACATACTCAGATGTCATCTCTTCTATTCCTTTCATTTTACAGGTGAGGGAACTGAACTCCAAAGAGGTGCAGTAACTGACCTATGATCACCCAGGTGCTAAATGATAGTCAAGATTTGAAGTCTGACTCCAAATCTAGTGCTCTATCTGCTGTTGCCTTGAGAACCAATAGATTCCTAGAATCAGAATTCTTTTCATATTTGATATTTCATTTTTTCACATTCCAAATTTAGATGTGCTATGACTCCTTTAAAACATATCCTAAAATAACTCACCACTTTGCAGCTCTTTAGAAAATTTGTTCTAAAAAATTCCATTTCACTCATGTATCTCTAAAACATTTTTAGGTGACAGGTAGGCAGAAGTGGTGAACAAGAGTATTATGATCTCTCTTTCTTTTTTATGTCCAAAACTCCCACTGAATTCACTTTATTTTTTTATTTTTTTGTATGTAGGGAATTCCCCCAGAGGAAACTATACCAAAAGTGATATGGCTTCTAACAATATAAACCATCAATTTAAATGCCACTTAGAGTTTGAGGGAATTGCTCAGGCACTTAGAGGTCAAGTTGGTTTCTCCAGGTTTCATACAGAGTCCATTCTCTCTAGGAGAAATCCCATGACATGTCTTTTGTGGGCAGGGAAATCAGGGAACAGAGATATTAAGTGATTTACACTGAATCAGAGATCAACTGTTTTTGCTGCTCAATTCCTGCTCCTTAAATCTTTGTTCAATGTTGTAGTTGAGTGTTTCTCATGGAAGTGAGGGCTCTTCAAAAAGTCATCCATAGGATTTGTAGCATATTGCTGACAGACCATCCCTGACCTGCCCTACTCCTCTTCTTTAGCAACCAATTCATATTCCCCTTGCATCCCCTGACCCAAGAATCACTATGAATTGGGGATTGAACATGATGTGGGAGATAGGGAAAATGGAAGGATACAAAAGACAAATTACTCCTTTGTCAATGTGGTTCAAGATTAGACCTATTCATGTCAGAATGAAGATCTCAGTTTGTATGGGTATATTGGTACTAAGCATTACAGAATAGGGTCAATTGCATGTGTATGAATCAGCTCATTTTTTACTTGATGATGATCATTGAGAGGCAGGATTGCTTTGTGGATAGAACTGGCCTTGGAGCCAGGAAGACCTGAGTTCAAGTCCTGTTTCTTGTTATATACTAGTTGTGTGTCCTAGGCAAGCCAAATTATTTCTCAGTACTTTGGGCAACTCTCTAAGACTAAAAATGTGAAGAACATGTTGACTTGCATTCATGTAGGAGTTTCCCCATTCAGTAGTTCCCTAAACTAATGAAATCATAAGTCTGGTTCCTATCCTTGATGTAATAAGAGTTTAATTTATAAAACACTTTAAGTTTTGCAAATGTGTAAATAGAATTAGCTCTATAAATACCTAAATTCTCCCTCTTACACAAAGCACTTCTTATGCATTAGCTCGTATATGCATATGCATTATCCCAAAGTGTAGCTACTACTATCCTTTCCATTTTACTGATGAAGAAACTGCGTCTTACATAGGTAAAATGACTTTCCCCTCATTGTCTGAGGCAGAATTTGAATCCAAGTCTTTCCTGACTCCAAAGCCAAGCTACTTTCCATTACACCTAATGTTCTAGGTATCTCACTATTTTAGGGAATCTATGATAGAGACAGAATGATGCAATGGAAAGAACATTGAATCTGACATCAGAGAACCTGGCTCTGGTTCCTATTATCTATGGGATCTTGGTCAAGTTTCTTTACCTCTATGGTCCTCAGATACCTCATTTAAAAAATGAGATGATTGGATCTAACTCCAAGTCTAAGATCCCATGATTTGGTGGGGGATCATGTGTACAAAAGTAGGAGACAGGAGATGTTATATTATCTATAGGGAAGAGCTGTGAAGCCATATTTGGTCCAGCAAAAGAGTTCTTACATTCTTTCTTGTAAAAGTTCAAATCTCCATTTTCTCTCATCTTTTTGTCCTTCCTTCAGTTCTCAGAGGATAAAGTGACCCTCCTCCTTATCAATTCTCACCTTTCTAATTGTGTCTTTGATTCCTTCCTCTTTCCTAGTACTTGGTTTCATCAATATTTATTTTATATTCATTTATTTAATTTTATTCAATATTTAAAGTTATTCAATTATTTATTTGATATTTATTTGTATCCATTTATTTAATTTATATTATTTATTATTAACTTTCCCTTTTTCAATCTTTTCCTCTTTCCTGACTCCCTTCTCTTAGGTTACACCATACTTATCTCTCTTATCACTTGCCATATCTTTTATTTTTATTTAAAATTTTATTTAGAATATTTTTTCATGGTTACATGATTCATGATCCCCCCTTCCTTCTCCCTCCCAAAGCCAACAAGCAATTCCATTGGGTTATACATGTATCATTGTTCAAAACCTTTTTCCATGTTATTCATATCTGCAGTAGAGTGATCCTTTAACAGCAAAACCCAATCACATCCTTATCACATTACGTGATCAATCATATGTTTTTCTTCTGTGTTTCTACTCCCACAGTTCTTTTTCTGGATGTGGACAGTGTTCTTTCTCTCAAGTTCATTGCATTGCTGCTAGTAGAAAAGTCTATTACATTCGATTGCGCCATAATGTATCAGTCTTTGTGTACAACCTTCTCCTGGTTCTGCTCCTTTTGCTCTGCATAAGTTCCTAGAGGTTGTTCCAGTTCATATGGAATTCCTCCAGTTCTTTATTTCTTTCAGCACAATAATATTCCATCACTAACAGATACCATAATTTATTTAGCCATTCCCCAATCGATGGACATCCCCTTATTTTCCAACTTTTTGCCACCATGAAGAGCAGCACAGCTATAAATATTTTTGTACGAGTCTTTTTCCTTATTATCTCTTTGGGGTACAAACCCAGCAGTGGTATTCACCATGTCTTTTAAATATACAAACAAAAACCCAACCTTCCAATGACTGCACAGTTCCTCCAAGCTAAGCTCTTATCTTTCTGCTCCTCTTCTTGATCCAGCTTTTAGAAAAAGTAAGCTATGCTCAAATTCTCCACACCCTTGCCAATCTGTTTCTAGTCTATCTTCCTGACCTTGCTTTGCATGATTCCCATTCTCTTTCTTTATATTTCAGCTCCAAACTGGGTTGATAGCTTTTTCCTAATCTTTTTCCACTTCATCCCACTTTCAAATATTTGCACATGCTATTCTCATGCGCATGCCATTTCTCATGACTCCAGTGGACCTTCCTCATATTCCCAATTGTTGAAATCCTTGTGCTTTTTGAAAGCCCAACTTAGGAGCCACATCTTTCAGGAAGGTCCTTTAGCTGGTAGGTCCTCCATCCTCCACCTTTGGTCTTCTCATACCCTTCTGTATGATTCCTCTTTTATGTATAATTATCTTTTGATAACATAATTTTATTTATTTCTTTTCTCCTTCCTAAAGCAGAGTCACTTTGAGGGTAGGGATTATTTATTTTATTTTTCCTTTGTGTTCTCATCACCAAACACAGTCTTCTTCACAAGATGATTCATACATTCCTGTTGAATTGAGCCTTTTGGTAAAGTGGACCAAGAATTCCATAAGGTCTGCTAGGTGGGGCAGAATTAACCAAGATCATTTGAACTGGAATAGATACTTTGAGAAAGGGAATCACTGGCCTGTGGCTCTCTACTTTGGCTGGGTTAAACAGAGGATTATCTGGACTGGTCTTTTCCTTCTCTCTTTACCTCATAGATGTTGTAGCAGTCCTTATACAGAATGTAAAATAGAGACCAGAGGAGAAGAGAGGCAGCTAAAGTGGTAGAAGAATGTAGGAGAGGAGAGTAGCTTGGATTTGGAGTCAATTGCAGATGAGTTCAAATTGTGCCTCAGATACTTCCTAGCTTTGTGATATTATGAAAAAGCCGCAGTTTCTTCATCTGTAAAATGAAGAGAATAGCGTAGAGATATGACATGGTTTCAAATCTTGATTTTCTTATATATTGTCTCTGGGACCTTAGTAAACTTTTAATACTCAATCCTCAACCCTTATCCCCAAAGAGAGATTCTCTCACCCAATATGTTGCTGGAATACTCCTGTTAGAATTCTTATTGAAACAGAAACAAGCCCAGAACCATGCTTGATTTTTCATGATTAACCTCAGGACATTTTCACTGGGAAATCATCAGATTTTATTCAATGACTTAAGTTAAGCCACTCTTCCCAAATTTATTAAGATCTCATGCACCCTAATTTGATTGATTTAGTCAAAAAGTCTGGGCTCTGTCACTTTTATCATTTGAATTTTTTGTTGTTCAGTCAGTTGAGTCACGTTTCACTCTTTGTGACGTCATTTGTTTGTTTATTTGTTTTTTTGGCAAAGATTTTTCTTCCAGCTCCTTTTAGAGATGAGGATACTGAGGTAAACAGGCTTAAGTCATTTATCCAGGGTTCCACTGCTAGTAAATGTCTGAGGCTAAATTTGAACTCAGGTCTTCCTGACTCCAGAGTTGGTGATCTATCCACTGTGCCACCTAGCTGTCCTATTACTTGGAGTAGGAGATTTCTAAGCCCATCTTGAGTGTATGAACCCAGGAAGAATGTGGTAAGTATAAATCAAAGGTCCAGACAACAACATGCAAAGAGAAATTGCATGAGGCTGTTCCTCCCTACTGGAGTCCAAGAAGCCAACTGGGACACCTGGATTGGCAATTTCAAGGGGCAAAAGTGAACAGTGAGAATTCAGTCTAGGAATTGAGGTTAAGATAAATAAAGTTGTCAAAGAAACGAAGTGCAGACCAAGACTATAGAGTGGCAAAGAGTTCATTTTGGCTGGAGCATAGAACACATGAAGGGGTCAGAGTGATATTGAAGCATCTAGAGCTGGAAGGGACCTTAGGTCATGGAGCCAGAGCCCAATGGAAGCTCAGAGTCATTGAGTAACTTGTCCAGGGTCATGTAGCTGGTAAATATCTGAGGTGAGATTTGAATCTAGACCTTCCCAATTCTATTCATGAAATCATGTTGTTTCAGATAATGTTAGATTGGAGCCAGATTCAGGAGGGTCCTAAATACCACACTAGGCTTTGGATGACTTTCTTATCCAAAGGACACAGGATGCATTGGAAGACACAAGCATTGACTTTGTACTTCCTTCTTTTAGGGGTACTTTTGTATCACAAAGGGAATCCATATCTTGCTGGAAACTGTCTTTATTGTTGCTGTTCATACAGTGCCCTTAATTGCAACATTTGGATTATTTTTGGAATGCCAGCCACTGCAATCAAGGGCTTTCTTTCAGATTTTCAGGATTCATTTTTTGCTCCATTCCTTAGTTTTCTTATTTGGATTTACCCCCGCCCCCTTATTCTGTAGACTTCCCCAGGGTCTCTTTCTCTATTGCTTTTCTAGCATTCGTCATCTTTGTTGAGTTTTTCTCGCTTCCCCCGCCTCCCACCCTCTTTGCACCAGACTTTTAAACAGATATTTAAAGCAATTATTCTGTTCAGTTTCATTATTGCAATCCTACCGCTTGGGTAATGGCTCACTTGAAAGAATGCTTGGCTCTTTTGACTCCTGCATTGCTTTCCCTGCTCCAGGAATGACATCTTTCCACCCTCTCATCTGTGTTACTTTTATTATTTACCTGAGCCTCCTTTCAGTGGCATGAAAGCCTCAGGAATACAAAAGGCCAGATTCTAAGGGGAGACCGAGTCAGTCTGCCCAAGAGGATAATTTTTCAATTAATGAATCTTGATTTATAAACACCCCAACAAGGAAAATTGAGACCATTTCGTTTTCCTCTTGAATCTCTTTTGTATTCTGGCAACAATATTTCTCCTTTCCTACTACTTCATAATTTAGATTGATTCTGATTACATGTTCATATGTAGACTTTTCCCCATGAGCACAGAAGCAAAGAGTGTGAATCCAAATAGAAAACTTCAAGACATTCATTCCTTGAGTCCTTCAGCATTTAATATTTGCATTCCCAAATAGATGGGGTTCTGCCATCCCTGCCATAGTCCTTGTTCTCACTATATGTATGATCTTCCTTAACATTTCATGGATTTTTCCTTTATTATTCATTTTTAGGTGGAACTTACCCATGATATTCTTTAGCTTTCACTTAAGCAGATTCTGGAAAAGAGTCCAGTGAAGCTGAGATCCTTTTAAAAGAGAAATAAACTATTCAAGTTTGACAAACATTTATTAAGCTCTCACTGGAACTCAGATCCCTTTGAATGAGAAACTAATTGTTTGGTTCAATGAACATTTATTTAGCTCCCACTCTGTGCCAGGAACTGAGCTTTGTGCTAGGGATGCAAAGAAAAAAAAGCAAAAATAGTCCCTTCCCTCAAAGAGCCTATATTATATTAGCAGGAAACAACATTTACACATATAAGGAATTAAAAATAAATACGAAATTGTGTTAGTGGGAACCCTTTGGTGCTAGCAATCAGAAAGATCAGGATAGATCTCCTGAATGATGTGGTGTTTGGGTTCCAAGGCGGGGCAATGAGGAGAGATAGCTTTCCAGACAGTTCTAGCATAAGAAGGGACCTTGGGGGCCATCTAGTGATAGTATCAGAGGATCATAGATTTACTGATGGGAGAGACCCTGCAGGTCATTTAGTCTAATACTTTGGTTTTACAAATGAGGAAACTAAGGCCAAGAGAGATGAAATAATTTGCCCAAGTTCACATAAGTGGCAGAAGTGGGACTTGAACTTATATTCCCTGTCTCTAAAACTAGTGCTCTTTCACTCCCAACTACAGCTGGGAGTTCTATATTATTGTATGTATATACATATTATATTGTATAATATATTCTTTCTCACTGTTACTTCTATTCTTAATCAATTATCCAGAATGGGATTTACAGTTGGATAAACAGAACATTCGGTTATAATATACAAGATGCAATACTTGTATCTTAGAGAGACACCATGCATGGATGGGAATCTGGTCCCAGGACTGGAAAAGAGAAAAAAGATTGATCTGGATTGCTTTTGAGAAACTGAATAATGCTTTCATTTGAAGATAACAATAATAATACCACCTTGCATTTATATAGTGATTTAAGATTTGCAAACCATTTAAAATATATTATCTCATTTGATTCTTAAAACAACTCTGGGAAATTGCTGCTATTATTCCTTTTTATAGGTGGGGAAACTGAGGTTAAGTTATTTGTATACACAGCTATACTAAAGGTCTGAGGCAGAATTTGAAGGGGGAGAATTGGGAAGATAATAAGTATAAAACTCCTACTCTGTGCTAGGAATTGTGCTGAGTGCTTTTTTCTCTTTTTGAACAAATATTATCAGCTCTGATCCTCACAACGACTCTGTAAGTTAGGTGTTATTACAAAAACCATTTTCAGCTGTGGATATTTCAGTCTTCTTGACTCGAAGCCCAACATGCTATCAATGATATTACCTAGTCACCTTCAAAGACCTCCCTCCAAACTTATTCCTGAAATAAAGGCTCAGAAAAAATGTGAATATTCTTTCAGTGATGATACATGGCTGCAGAACCCGAAATAATGTATTTTCTGAGGAAATGAACTTGCCGGACAGTCAAAGGGGAAAGGATAGCTGTCTGGGAGATATATCAGCTGTAGCAGGATCTCATTGATGACATGCCTAGGAGAAGTAGCATAAAGAAGAGGACTAGTCATGTGGTAAGAGTTAGGGATAAGTGATGGGCAGTTCATGTACTTCTTTGGTCTTTAGGCACCCAAGTGCCACTCTACTCCCAGTCAGTGATCAGACCCTCTATGGAACATTATGAAAGGACATGGGAATGTTCTTCCTAGGATGAGAAGGTGTGGATGGATTTCAATCTTCATCATTGGGCAGAATGCTCCAATCAACAAGATCATTGATAAGTCCAAGTACTGGAGAATTCCTTGTCCCCTGCCCCAAAACCAAAGAAGATCCTCATTTGGAGAATGTAGCATGGTGACATGGAAAGAGCTATGTTGTTGAATTAAAAGATGTGGGATCAATTCCTGGTTTTCTTTTCCTCCCTCCCTTTTTTCCTCCCTCCCTCCCTCCCTTTTTTCCTCCCTCCCTCCCTCCCTTCCTTCCTCCCTTCCTTCCTTCCTTCCTTCCTTCCTTCCTTCCTTCCTTCCTTCCTTCCTTCCTTCCTTCCTTCCTTCCTTC
>NC_058132.1:680826803-680855690 GCF_016433145.1 Gracilinanus agilis
TTCCTTCCTTCCTTCCTTCCTTCCTTCCTTCCTTCCTTCCTTCCTTCCTTCCTTCCTTCCTCCCTCCCTTCCTTCCTTCCTCCCTTCCTCCCTTCCTTTCCTTACCATCTGTCTTAGAATCAATACTCTGTATCAGTTCCAAGACAGAAGAATGGTAAGGGATAGGCAATGGAGGTTAAGTGATTTGCTTAAGGTCACATAGCTAGGAAGTGTCCGAGGTCAGATTTGAACCCAGGATTTCCTGTTTTTATCTTCTACTTCTGTTTGCCTCTGTTCTACTTCTTATTGACATTGTGATCTTGAGCAAGTCACTTGTCCTGAGCCTCAATTTCCTTATTTGTAAAATGATGAAGGAGGTTGTACTTGAAAAGGTTCCTACCAGCTCTAGATCTCAGTCTCTGACTTGACGGTCTCAAATAACTCCAAGCTTTCAAGCTTGGGGTACTGTGTAGAGGGTGGTGCCACTGATAGAAATAGCAGTTAGTTTTTTTTTCATATTTGTGGAGTTTGAGGCACTGATTAGACATAAAAAATGGAGGTATTTTGTGGGCAATTCAAAATATTTGTAGTTCAGAGAAGTGGTCAGTATTGGGAATGTGGATTTTTGAGTTCTCTGCTTATTGGTGGTAGATGAAACCATCAGATTGAATCAGATTTGTCAGAGAAGAGAGTACCAAGTGAGAAGAGAACCAAGCACAAACTCTTGAAGAAACATGTACACACACCCTTTTCATATGTGCACATGGAAGGTTAGGAGTTTAAATAGCTAATGAACAAGACAGGGGAGCAGTTAATGAGTCTGCAGGAGAATCAGAAGAGTTCTATGTGAAAGCAAGAGTGTTTCTTCACTTGTTGAATGGTCTTAGATGACCTGTAGGTCCTTTCTCATTCTAGACCTGTGGTTGTATAAAAGGTAGGACTTGGCTGATGTTAGTCAGGTTGGACTAAATAGAGGAATTTCTATTTCATCCTAGAGGCCATAGGGGGACCCTGGAGTTGATTGAGTAAGGGAGTCACATAATAAGGAACTTGAGGAAAATGACTTTATCAGCAGTGTGTAGGCTGAACTGGAGTGGGGAAAGATGAGATGGGGTGACCACTTAGGAGGTTGTTTGTAGTCTCAGAACTGCTTATCCTTGAAAGTGGGATGGTGAGCCAGGTGAAATCTCTTCATGGAGCTAGAGGACTGCAAGGTTTTGTCCTTCTTGAGGGTCTGGCCATGGGTAACTTTTCCATTCCCTTTTCTCCACCCACATAACTGATACACTTCATCACCCATCATTTAGATTATTTTGACAGCTTTCTAACTAGACTTCCTTTCACAAATCTCTCTCAACTTTGTTCACCCTTCACATTGCTGCCAGTCATTTCCCCTCATTCCTATTCTCAATCAAATCCAGTGGCTCCTTTAATGCCTCAAGGATAAAATAGGAATTCCTCTGTTTAGCTTTAAAAACTCTACCAAATCTGGTCCCAACCTGCCTTTCCTGCTTCATCGTTCATTGCTCCTTTTTCTATCCTCTATGATCCAACCAAACTGACCTTCTCTCTGTTACTGACCCATGACATTTACATTCCCATCTCTGTTCCTTTGTATTGGTTTCCTCTGTGTCTGGAGTGTGTTTCCTCCCTCTTTCCACCCCAGAGTCCTTCTCTTTCTTTAAGATGCAGCTCTGGTACCATTTTCTGCATAAAGCCTTTCCTGATCTCCCACTGGTGAATGGCCTCTCTATTAAACTGTCTTGTAGTTAACTTTTATATGTATTGTTTAATTTGTTAACAGTTAATGAATAAATAATTATTAATAAAAATAAATAGTTATATAACTACTATAGTTACATTATAGTTAAAAATATATAATAAAAAGTTAAATATATATTTGTATTTCTTAGCTTGACATATATATATATATATGCTGTATATATTTTTACATGTACTTTTGGTCTCCCTGATTAGTATGTAAATACCTTGGGAGTGGGAATTACTTTATTCATTGTATTTGTATCTCCAGTGGCACATAGTAGGTGCTTAATAAATTCTTGTTGATGAATTGTATTTCTGTGGAGGATCCCATGTATCAGGATGCAATTTGAGATGTCAGAGATCTTTGATGCAGAGACTACCAAAGGGCTTGTCTGGCATTCAATTTAATTTGGCAAACAATTATTAAGCATCTCCTATGTACAAGTCATTGTGCTCAGCTCTGGGAATATAGAGATAAAGATGCCACAGTCACTGCTCCCAAGGCACTTAGATTCTCCTAAGAGTCATGGTAATTTGAAGCTAAATCCTTGACCTTCTGTCCACTGCCCACTTATTAACTCTGGTATTCCTTTGTTAGGGTTCATAGGATCCTGGCAGTCAAAGGTTATAGGACTCTGATTGTAGTAATTCATTAAACCTTAGTGTGAATAAAATAACCCCAGAGTAGGTCTTGGTAAGTTAAATGGGAAGATGGGTGATCAAAGAAGGGCTAATGCTCAAAACAAGGTGATCTGAGAGTTAGGAAAGACAAATACCTCCCTCTTAAAGTTTTGCCCAGCCTTGATCCTGACCAGGCATTCTTCTCTGGTTGTCATACAATGGGGGTTATGAAGTTAGGGTGGAAGGTTGACTGTGGTTGAGGGGCATGGTGGCATCAAGAACCACTCACTTGGAGGTGGGAAGAATCAAAGCATTTGAGGGCAGGAGAATAGTTAAGAAAGTGGGCCACCAGGACAGAAGCAATGAAGGAGGCTCAGCTGGAAGGAGGCCAGGCTGAGCCAGAGCAGAGGTGAGTAGGGGGCCAGAAGCAGCCTGGCTTAGATGTAAGAAAGAGTACAACTGTAGTAGCATTGAGAATATAAAAAAGCAAGCCACTCAGTGGGAGCACTGTCTTCCTATTCTCATCCTCATCTCTTTTTTCTTTTCAGAGCATGAGAAAAAGAACAAGACAGGCTCTTGTAGGTTAAGACTGGGTCAATTGGAGCACACCCGGCTTCTGAGGGTAAAGTAAAGGAGAGCAGCTGACAGAAAAAAAGAACAAATGTGAAAGTCAGGGATAGGTTTTATTTAGTCATAAAAATTGGAGAAGCTTTAGGGATCAGCTAGTCCAACCCCTTCATTTTATAGAGGAAGAAACTGAGGCTCAGAGAATCAGATTGGTCATAAGTGGCAGTCTGAATTTGAATCCAGGACCTCTGACTCTCAAATCAGCCTTCTTCTCATTGCTCCTTTGAATCTTTGGATTTATATTGTTTTATTCATAGCAGGAATTTAATTAATGAAGTTGGTAAATTAGTCACTGAATTTAATTAGACTGGAGGGAGAAGAGAGGAAAAGGAGAAAAGATAGGAGACAGGGAGAACTGCCAGTAGACTCTTGCAAAAGGATGGGCATGAAGTGCCTGCACTCTGGGAGTAGAGGTGGATGCATGAATTTGAGAAACTGGAAAGAAAGAATTCGCATACGTTGATGACCAATTGGTATTGGGGAGAAAAGTTGAGAAAGGAGTCAAGGATAGTTCCAAATTTTTTTATCTGGGAGATTGAGAGAATAGTGGCACAATTGACAGAAAAAGGAAAGTGGAGGAAAGGATCTATTTTGGGAGGAAGAAAATTCTTGCTTTAAAATGGTGGTTTTGAGATGATAGTGGGACATTTATGCAGAAAAGTCTAGGATGCTGTTGGAGAGAAGAGACTGGATCTCGGGTGAGAAAACAAGTTCAGAGCCTTACATTAGGGCATTACAAATATGTAGGTGTTAGTCAGTACTATGAAAATGACTGAACTCCCCGAGGGAGAGAGAGCAGTTAGAGAATTGCAGGAGACCAAGGGATGAACTTTGTGGAATTGTGGTTATGGAAAATGAGAGAATTATGGAAAATGGGGATTCCTTAGAGTCTAATGTAGAAATAGATTGAGTTAAAATGTGGCAAAATTTGTCACTTACCATGAATCTAGCAATCCAACATTTCAACCACTATTTATTAAGTACATGCTATATGTATAGCACTATGAACCTTAAGTGAGAATTTATTTTTTCCTAATTCTATTTAAATTATTCTAGCCTGTCTAGATAATTCTGAACTCTCTGGAATTCATCCAATGTGTTAGTGATCCTTACCACTTTGGTGCCAAGGGATGCCTTTATTCAAGTCATTGGTGAAAATATTATAAATGGCATAAAGCCAAGCACAGATTCCTGGGGCTCTCCACTAGAGACCTTCTGAGTTGACATGGAACCATTAATTACTACTTTGGAGATCCAGCCAGTCAACAAGTTCTAAATTCACTTAATTGTAATGTTACCTAGCCAACATTTCTCTATATTTTCCCACAATAAAAACATGAGAAGACTTTTCAAATGCTAAAATCTAGGTGACCTATATACCAAAAGCAGCATTGGCAAAGTATTGGCACATATGTCCAGCCAGCCTGGGGGTGAGGATGGTGGAGCTGCTACATTCCCCCTCTTCCTAGTGCCTGAAGACATTTTTTGCTTGCCCCACCCCTCTGTCCAGCTACCCAAAGGGAACACTTCCTCCATCTGCTCTCTGAGGTAATGCAGGGGGGTTCACAGGTAGCTTGAAGTTGCAGTTTGGGCACATGAACTTGAAAACCTTCGCCAGTGCAAACCTAGAGTATCTCTTTGAGCTACCAGTCTAGTAAGTGTTAAAAATAAAAATCAACCATGAGGAAGCCTTGGGTAACCCACTACTCTTGATGAAGCCATTCGGGTTCTCTATGATTACCATTTTCTTTTCTAGATGTTCATTAAATCTCCCTTTAATAATAGATTCTAGAATTTTACCAGGAATTGAAGTCAAGATCATCAGCTTGTGCTTGCAGGTTAATCCATGACTATATTTCCCTCCTTTTTTTAAAACAGGGATGACATTGACCCTTCTTCAATCCTGTGGCACCTATCTAGTGCTCCATGATCTTTTTTTAACCCTTACTTTCTATTTTATAATTGATACTAATTATTGTTTCCAAGGCAGAGCAGTAAAGGCTAGACAACTGGGGTTAAATGATTTACTCAGGGTCACAAATCTAGGAAATGTCTGAGGCCAGAATTGTACCTAGGACTTTTCATCTCCAGGTATGGTTCTCTATCCAGTGAGCCACTTAAGTGCCTCTCCATTATCTTTTTTTTTTTTAAACCTTTACCTTTTTTCTTAGAATCAATACTGTGTATTGTTCTAAGGCAGAAAAGTGAAAGAGCTAGGCAAGTGGGGTTAAATGACTTGCCCAGGGTCACACATCTAGGAAGTATCTGAGGTCAAATTTGAATCTAGGACCTCTTATATCTTCTCTATGATCTTTGGAAAAACCCTGACAGTGCCTCAGCAATTGTTTTTTCAATACCCCAGCACACATAGTTTATCTAGGCCAACAGATTTGAGCTTATCAAAGCTGCTGGGTGCTCTCTTATTACTTATGTTTTCTATCAACTTCCTGTTCCTTATCTTTGTTCTTTCTCTGCTCCCCGCTACTCCCCTGTCTCAGTGCAAAGGACAGTCTTCTTGGCAACAAAAAAAAATGAAAATAAAGAGTTCATTGATATTGTCTACATTATACATTATACATTATAATGATCCTGTATGTTTTGAGTGGCATTCCTATCCCTTCTTTATCTTCTCCTTTTTCTTGTAATAGCCTTAAAATATTCTTCTTGTTATCCTTATCTTGTCCTTATCAGTCTTGAATAGTTCTAACATGATTCTTACAAGCAGGGCCCCACTTTCGTATTCATCTTTTATTACCTACCCTTGCTTTCATCTTCTCTATATATCCTTGAAACATCAAAATTGGTAGGAGAGTTCCTTGCGCATTGACACTGATCTCTTTGGATAGCTCTTCCTTTTTTCCTCAGCAGAATGGTTTCTTTTTATGTCTTCAGAATTTTATTTTTGGGAACTTCCACTTAGGCAGATGTCCCCTGTAGAATTTTAGGCTATAGGATTTTACCCATCCTTTCTTTTAATCATTTAAAACCTGATTTCCACAAATCTAGAATGTTTTTCCCAGATTTTCTCTCTCCTGTAATAGATTTTAAGGTGAAGTGGTTGCTCTCCCTTAAAGTTCCCATTATTTTCATATTAGAATCCAGTTCTTCATAATTAGCTAAAGTCAAATCAAGAACAGAATTTTCCTCTAGCATTTAGAAGATGTCATCATTTGTAACAATTATGGTATCATTATTTCTGACAAGGAATTATTAGCTGATTTGCTTTTCGAAGAGAGAGCTTCAGTAGATACTAGAAAATGGAATCATTTCTATATTAGGTAGATATACCATGCATATGATTTATTCCTTAAATTTATTTCCTGTTTTGTCCAGGTAGTGTGATGTTAGCCATAGTTTTTGCATCCTGTAAATACTTTTAATGGCATGATATTCTATGGATATATTTTAAATATTGACATTGTTACATGATTTGGTGTTTTTGAGCAAAATGTAGTTTCTCTGTTTGTCTCTCTTATTGTTGCTTTGCTTGAGATCATGATCACCACTTTTGAATTTTGGGGTTTACTGAGTCATAAATTTTATTGTTACCACTCATCTTAACTCTGTATATGTTTTGATGTTTTAAGCATGTTTCTTGTCTACAGAAAATTGTTCAGTTTTGCTTTCTAATCTATTCTGTGACAATCTTCCATTTTAAGGGTGAATTCACTTCTATTCACATACACTGGCTTGATTACTACTTTGTTTTTCCCTCATCAAATATTCTTATAATATTTCTTTTTTTTTTTCTCTTTGAAAAAAATAAAAGCTAGAAGTTATTCTAGAGACTTGCGGTTTCCATTACTTGTAACAACCTGAACCCAACTTCTTCCCACCCTCTCCCATTCTTCCCTCAGATTCAAATGACTATTTTTCCACCTAAATCTTTTAAAAACAACCAACCTAGTGTTTCTTGAGGTTGCTCTAAGGCTACGGCTAAGACAACTTTCCTCATTCTCTTTCTCCTAGTGAAGTTCTCTTATTATTTATTATTATGAACTTTAAAAATTTCCTTTGTTTGTCTTAAATTGTCCCAAATGAGGAGGCAGCTTATGAGATTCTCCTTTTCTATTCTCTCCCTTCCATTTCTATAATTGAATGACTAAATGTTATTCAGTTATAGAATGCTGTGGTGGTCTGATTTCAAGAAACTTCAAGTTCTATTCTCACCCTTTCTTCTCTTCACTGGAATATTTATTTTAAAAATACCTTTCCTTCTTCAATGATCCTTGGACAAGGTATGACTTCTTAAGAATAATTATCTTTTCATTCTTCCTCAACATTTAAGTATTGACCATCATTTAACTACACTAAAACTTGTTTCCCTTCCTTAAGTTTCTTTTCTCTGTTGTATTTGAAAGATGTTTCCTAGTTCTGTTTTTAAAAATTTATATAATAATTCTGCTAAAAATTGATACCCTTTCCTCCAACAGCATTGTGATCAATTTTGAAGGACAAATGATTCCTTGTGGTATCATATATCACCATTTCTTTATATTTCTCTTTGATAGTGGGCAGACCTGTATCAGTTTTCCTAGTTTCTTTTTCTATTCCTGTCTTTTGCAGTGTTTTCTCTTTGGCCTGGGAGCTCTGGAACTTGGAAAGCATGCTTATAGGTGAATCAAATTAGTGGATCCTCTCTGGTGATGTCTCATGGATTCTATTGACTTTCACCTTGTCATCTGATTAAGACTTTAAGAGAAATTTTCTTTTATGATTTCCTAAATTTAATAATAATATTTAGGCTTTTTACTTTTCTGGGAGGCCATTTAATTCTTATATCTTTCTGGATTTATTATTTTATTTTGGGTTATAGTATTTTTCCTATTGTTCCACTCTTTCTGGTTTGTTTTTTTAATCTAATAATTCTTGAATTGTTGAATTTTAACATTTTTCTCTATTTTTTGAATATGGCTAGTTTTCTACTTTTTACTATTTATACTATTTATATTTTATTATTTACTTATTATATAATATTTATATATAATATAATATTTACTAAAATTTAAAGTTATCAACTATCATTTTGGATTCTTTTTCAAAGAGCTCTAACTTCACTTCTTATCTCTCCATTAACTTTTTTTTGAGAGGGGTTCTAAAGAAATCTCAGAATTCTTATGGTTATTCCAGTCTACTTTTTGAAGTTCTAGTTATAGTTATTATAGAACAATGTGGCCATCACTGCTTTCCTGGATTGCTGCAGCACCCACCAGGGGGGCGGTAGTGCCCACTTTGGGAATCACTGTTGTAGAAGCATTCAATTCTTCCTGATGTTTCTACCTTATATATTTACATCCAAGAACAGGACATCAGTATGGTATAGGAGAAAGAGAATCTGAAGACCTGGGTTTCAGTTCTTCCTCTGATGCTTACTAACCATGTGACCTTGGGCCAGTTATTTAATTTCCATGTACCTCAGTTTTCTCACTTGTAAAATTAGCATATTGTAGTTGATGGCCTCTGGAGTACCCTCCAGTTCTAGATTAGTTTACTTTTGGTGGTTTCTTTCCTTTTCTCTCTTTTAGTTGTTACTTTAGGTTATTTGACATATTTCTAGATGACTGTTGAGGAGGAACCAAATCACAGTATGGAGAATGAAAAGAATTAATGTGTTCTTCTCAGGGTGGATATCCATCCTACCCCCATCAGGAATGAAAGCCTGTTTAGGCTTACAGAAGAAGACCTCAAGGACATTTCATTATTGCCACAGGCCCAGTGAATTGGGAGGCTTCTTATCTCATTTCAAGGACGAAAGCCATCAGGCTATTCTACCTCCTTAACTCCTCATACCTTTAGGAGCCAGAGAAATCACTTCTGAGGACATGGCTACCTTTTCATAACCTTACCCCTCCCTAGTGGGAGCACATGCTGAACTTACACTATGTATCTTGCTATTTTCTGATTGGGGTAGACTTTGTGCCTAGATTATAAGTCCTCGAACCAGATAATGAAGTGTTTCAGACAGAGGGCGAAGGAGGTCTTGCATCAGAAATCTATATAAGGTTCGAATCTGCCCCCACACATTGGCATTTGCCATTAGGGCATTTGTCCCTTTCTAATGAGAAAGAATAAAGGCCCTCTCCTTCTACTCTCATTCTCTGACTACAGGTTTGTAATTGTAATTTGGGATGGGTAGTCACTTTTATCCCACTCCATAGAATATAATAGGACCACAGATTCTAGAGCCAGAGTACCTCAGTCGAATATCATCTAATTAATCTCTCTCATTTGACAGATAGAAAAAAACCTGAGAGTGAGAGAGGTTAAGTGGTTTACCAGGTTAACATTGGTAGTAATTTGTTGGGCTTATGCACAGCCTTCTCACTTAATATTTGCCAGTGACATTGATAAATTATATTCCTGGCACTCAAGGAGTACTGAATTAAGTTCAGAGAGGATCATTACCAGGTTGGCTGCAGAGCAATGGATTTTTCAGGCACAGTAAATCTCCAAAACCTTTTACTAAAAGTTACAAAAAGATTTGGGAGGAATTGTGGCATAGGAGGAAAGGGTCCCAGACAGAACATAAGAAGACCTAGGTTCAAATCCAGTATTTGCTCATCTTACCTGAGTGATCTTGGGCAAGTTTCCTAAACTCAATTTTTAAATTTTTAAATCAAGAAGACTGGATTATATGGCCTCTAAAGCAACTTCTATCTCCAAACCTGTATGATGTTGCCATTGGGATATATTTTGATAGAGGGACTATCCATACATATGAAAGTAGAAAGAAAGTAGAATGTAGATGACATATCATCTTACAAAATATCTTGGAAGAAGGTGAGCAAGCTCAAACTTAATTGGAAGCAGTAGCATAGAAAAGTTTTGATTTATTCTTTCAGTGAGTTGCTATCAAGCAAGTCCTCCACAAGCAGGAGCATGACCTTAGAAGAGAAGTGTGGGTGAAGATGAATAGCTTGAAATCAGGATATGGACACAAGTAATAAGAGCTTTGAAGAAGACCCTGATGATGAGCTTCTCATGTGAATGCAGAGTTGAAAAAATAACCAGGAGCTCAATTCAAATTCAAGTTCTTTATAAATGTCCATGTAGAAAAGGAGGCATTCACTCATTGCACAATATTTCAAGGCAATGGTTTCCTGATTTACAAGTAAGCTCCCTGTACAAAAGAGAAGAAAAGTTGAAGATTTTTTGGGTACTTGAGAATTTGTTTGAATTTTTTACGAATACTTATTTCATACCATAACAGAATAGGGAGGTTCGTAAGAGGACCTTGACAATGCTTCATAATACAGTCATGTAAATTACCTTTCTCATGGTCTCACAATAATGTAAATAAATGAATACTTAGCAATAGATTATTCCTACTGACCAGGGGGCATTTATTATTACCAAGAGCAGAACCAGAAAACTCTAACCCTGGGATTCTAAAGGTGCCCATTCATTCTCCCACAGTCACTGTGGATTTTATTCCATTCTAATTATTGTAATTTCACAAATTTTGTAATTGCATGGCTATGCAGAGCCTTCTTTCCATGCCTTCTGCTATTACCAGCCCCAGACTAACTCAGATCAAATTGCCACAATGAGGACCAGCCCCAACTAAAAAAGATTGAAGATGCATCTCTGGGCTTTTCTGTTTCCTTCTGGAGAGTCTTGAATTTGACATCAGAAAGATGTGAGTTTGAATCTCACGCTTACATTTTTTGGAGGAAGTAATATAACCCTTTGGAGCCTCTCTTTCTTCCTCTGTAAAATAGAGATAATACTCATATTTTCTACACCAATGATTGTTGGAAGGAACATTTGAGGTGATAACATGTAAAATGCTTTACAAAGTTTAAAGCATTATATTAATGTTTGTTATTCTTGTATTCAGGGCTAGAAGCTCACTTAAGGATATTACAATGTACCAGAGTAACAGTGAACTACCATAAGGATAGTGATTGGACTTGGGTCTTCTTTGTGAAGTCCCAGACAAAGAAATTCTCTCTACCAATGCATCNAATATAATATTTACTAAAATTTAAAGTTATCAACTATCATTTTGGATTCTTTTTCAAAGAGCTCTAACTTCACTTCTTATCTCTCCATTAACTTTTTTTTGAGAGGGGTTCTAAAGAAATCTCAGAATTCTTATGGTTATTCCAGTCTACTTTTTGAAGTTCTAGTTATAGTTATTATAGAACAATGTGGCCATCACTGCTTTCCTGGATTGCTGCAGCACCCACCAGGGGGGCGGTAGTGCCCACTTTGGGAATCACTGTTGTAGAAGCATTCAATTCTTCCTGATGTTTCTACCTTATATATTTACATCCAAGAACAGGACATCAGTATGGTATAGGAGAAAGAGAATCTGAAGACCTGGGTTTCAGTTCTTCCTCTGATGCTTACTAACCATGTGACCTTGGGCCAGTTATTTAATTTCCATGTACCTCAGTTTTCTCACTTGTAAAATTAGCATATTGTAGTTGATGGCCTCTGGAGTACCCTCCAGTTCTAGATTAGTTTACTTTTGGTGGTTTCTTTCCTTTTCTCTCTTTTAGTTGTTACTTTAGGTTATTTGACATATTTCTAGATGACTGTTGAGGAGGAACCAAATCACAGTATGGAGAATGAAAAGAATTAATGTGTTCTTCTCAGGGTGGATATCCATCCTACCCCCATCAGGAATGAAAGCCTGTTTAGGCTTACAGAAGAAGACCTCAAGGACATTTCATTATTGCCACAGGCCCAGTGAATTGGGAGGCTTCTTATCTCATTTCAAGGACGAAAGCCATCAGGCTATTCTACCTCCTTAACTCCTCATACCTTTAGGAGCCAGAGAAATCACTTCTGAGGACATGGCTACCTTTTCATAACCTTACCCCTCCCTAGTGGGAGCACATGCTGAACTTACACTATGTATCTTGCTATTTTCTGATTGGGGTAGACTTTGTGCCTAGATTATAAGTCCTCGAACCAGATAATGAAGTGTTTCAGACAGAGGGCGAAGGAGGTCTTGCATCAGAAATCTATATAAGGTTCGAATCTGCCCCCACACATTGGCATTTGCCATTAGGGCATTTGTCCCTTTCTAATGAGAAAGAATAAAGGCCCTCTCCTTCTACTCTCATTCTCTGACTACAGGTTTGTAATTGTAATTTGGGATGGGTAGTCACTTTTATCCCACTCCATAGAATATAATAGGACCACAGATTCTAGAGCCAGAGTACCTCAGTCGAATATCATCTAATTAATCTCTCTCATTTGACAGATAGAAAAAAACCTGAGAGTGAGAGAGGTTAAGTGGTTTACCAGGTTAACATTGGTAGTAATTTGTTGGGCTTATGCACAGCCTTCTCACTTAATATTTGCCAGTGACATTGATAAATTATATTCCTGGCACTCAAGGAGTACTGAATTAAGTTCAGAGAGGATCATTACCAGGTTGGCTGCAGAGCAATGGATTTTTCAGGCACAGTAAATCTCCAAAACCTTTTACTAAAAGTTACAAAAAGATTTGGGAGGAATTGTGGCATAGGAGGAAAGGGTCCCAGACAGAACATAAGAAGACCTAGGTTCAAATCCAGTATTTGCTCATCTTACCTGAGTGATCTTGGGCAAGTTTCCTAAACTCAATTTTTAAATTTTTAAATCAAGAAGACTGGATTATATGGCCTCTAAAGCAACTTCTATCTCCAAACCTGTATGATGTTGCCATTGGGATATATTTTGATAGAGGGACTATCCATACATATGAAAGTAGAAAGAAAGTAGAATGTAGATGACATATCATCTTACAAAATATCTTGGAAGAAGGTGAGCAAGCTCAAACTTAATTGGAAGCAGTAGCATAGAAAAGTTTTGATTTATTCTTTCAGTGAGTTGCTATCAAGCAAGTCCTCCACAAGCAGGAGCATGACCTTAGAAGAGAAGTGTGGGTGAAGATGAATAGCTTGAAATCAGGATATGGACACAAGTAATAAGAGCTTTGAAGAAGACCCTGATGATGAGCTTCTCATGTGAATGCAGAGTTGAAAAAATAACCAGGAGCTCAATTCAAATTCAAGTTCTTTATAAATGTCCATGTAGAAAAGGAGGCATTCACTCATTGCACAATATTTCAAGGCAATGGTTTCCTGATTTACAAGTAAGCTCCCTGTACAAAAGAGAAGAAAAGTTGAAGATTTTTTGGGTACTTGAGAATTTGTTTGAATTTTTTACGAATACTTATTTCATACCATAACAGAATAGGGAGGTTCGTAAGAGGACCTTGACAATGCTTCATAATACAGTCATGTAAATTACCTTTCTCATGGTCTCACAATAATGTAAATAAATGAATACTTAGCAATAGATTATTCCTACTGACCAGGGGGCATTTATTATTACCAAGAGCAGAACCAGAAAACTCTAACCCTGGGATTCTAAAGGTGCCCATTCATTCTCCCACAGTCACTGTGGATTTTATTCCATTCTAATTATTGTAATTTCACAAATTTTGTAATTGCATGGCTATGCAGAGCCTTCTTTCCATGCCTTCTGCTATTACCAGCCCCAGACTAACTCAGATCAAATTGCCACAATGAGGACCAGCCCCAACTAAAAAAGATTGAAGATGCATCTCTGGGCTTTTCTGTTTCCTTCTGGAGAGTCTTGAATTTGACATCAGAAAGATGTGAGTTTGAATCTCACGCTTACATTTTTTGGAGGAAGTAATATAACCCTTTGGAGCCTCTCTTTCTTCCTCTGTAAAATAGAGATAATACTCATATTTTCTACACCAATGATTGTTGGAAGGAACATTTGAGGTGATAACATGTAAAATGCTTTACAAAGTTTAAAGCATTATATTAATGTTTGTTATTCTTGTATTCAGGGCTAGAAGCTCACTTAAGGATATTACAATGTACCAGAGTAACAGTGAACTACCATAAGGATAGTGATTGGACTTGGGTCTTCTTTGTGAAGTCCCAGACAAAGAAATTCTCTCTACCAATGCATCTTCTCTGCAATTTATAGCCTTAAGAATTGGCTAGGGCACTGAGAGATTAAGTGAATTGTCCAAAGTTACAGTCAGCACATGTTGGATGTAGAACTTGAACCTAGGTCATCCTGGTTTTAAAGCTTGTTCTCTCTCAACTACTCCAAGGTATCTGTCATCTAATACATAGTTCTAGTATAATGGAACAAAAAACCAGATACCATGAAACTAGCAAATGCTAATTGTGGAGAACAACTGGGTGGCTCAGTGGATTGAGAGCCAGGCCTAGAGACGGGAGGTTCTAGGTTCAAATCTGGCCTCAGACACTTCCCAGTTATTTGACCCTGGGCAAGTCACTTAACCTCCATTACCTAGCATTTACTGCTCTTCTTCCTTGGAACCAATATGATTCTAAGGTGCAAGGTAAGGGTTTTTAAAAAAAAGCTAATTGTGACACCTAGGTAATAATAGCTGATACTTACATGGATCCTTAATATTTTTGTATCCCATTTTATAAATATTACCTCATTTAAGCCTCACAAGAAACCTGTTATATAGGTACAAAAGATATTTTACCTCCATTTTTAAATGAGGGAACTGAGGCAGTTTAAATGACATAACTGGAAAAGTTAGAGGTAGCATTTGAACCCAATTCTTCATAATTCCAAGTCCAATACACTTTTAATTCACCTCTGCAAGTACAGAGGGCTATATGTCTGTTTTTGATTATGTAATACTTTGCCTTAGTCAAGTCAACAAGCACTTTTTAAATACCTACTATGTGCCAGGCATTGTGCTAAGAGTGGGAGATATAAAGAGAGGCAAAAGAAACAGTTTTTGTCCTCAAGGAGTTCACAGTTTAATATTTATATATATGTGCATATGTGTGTGTAATATGCAAACAAAAATGCATAAAAAGACATATACAGGGTAAACCAGAGATCATTTTAGAGGGAAGGTACTAAGATTAAGGAGGACTAGTAAGGGCTTCTTCCAGAAGGTAGGATTTTACCTGAGACTTGAAGGAAGCCAGAGAAACCAGAAAGTAGAGATAAGGAAAGAGTTCCAGGTATGGGGGACAGCTAGTGAAAATATGTGAAGTTGGGAAATGGAATGTTGCAATATATATTGCAATTTCCAAATGCCCTTGCTCTAAATAGTTGGCAAAGATATATGGAACTGCTTGGCTATTTATCCTCCTTACTTAGCATTCATCAACCTTCATTAGATTGTGGTATTCATTGTGTTAGAAGACCATCTTTGGCAGCCTTGATTAAGTATTGGAACAGGGGAGCTGCTCTGTTCTCCCTCTTCCTAGC
The DNA here is from genome assembly GCF_016433145.1 of Gracilinanus agilis. Classification (NCBI taxonomy): domain Eukaryota; kingdom Metazoa; phylum Chordata; class Mammalia; order Didelphimorphia; family Didelphidae; genus Gracilinanus; species Gracilinanus agilis. The sequence continues at coordinate 680,842,041 of NC_058132.1, forward strand.
ACCCTTGGACATTTTTTACATGCCCTGCCCCTCTGTCCAGTTGTTCAAAGTGAGCACTTCCTCCCTTGGCTCTTTGGGATCATGTGGAGGCTCACAGGCAGCTTGAAGTTGGCAGTTTGGGCACGCCAACTCGAAAAAGGTTGCCAACGTTGATCTATGGGTTCAGAACTGTCCAAGGTACTGAAACTTCCAAAGGAAGGAATCTGCAGTTCTTTCCTAAAATTAAGTCTTGCTACTTGAGTTCCACATTAAGAGCATGAACATAGTTCAGAATTAAACATGAAGTTATTTCCAATGATCAGAAATTCTGAACATGATGTATGTAATATGGTACAGAGGAAAGAAGTTTGAAGTTTGACAACTTGGCTTTGCATTCTGGCTCTGTCATTATCTTTGTGAACATGGGCATGTCTCTGTGCCTCAGTTTTGTCACTTGCAAAATGATATAGCTGAACTCTTTGGACTCAAAGGTCTTTACAAACTCTAACATCTATGATCCTCAAGCCCAAGGAATGTCTTATAAAGGCTAAAAGTATTGAAATGTTAGAATGTTTCAAGAGGAAACCATCCAGATGGTAAGACAAGTTAGGTTATTTGTCCTAGAGAAGAGAAAACTTGTTGGGGGTGGGGAATTTTAGTTGCCTTTAAATATCTGAAAAGTTTTTATTTTGAAGAGATATTAGAGTTATTCTGCATGGACCTACAGTGCACAACTAAGAGTTGTGGGTGGAAGCTGGTGGGAGATTGATTTTGGTTAGTTTTAAGGCACAATGTCCCATCAATTACAGCTATCTCAGAACAGAATGGGAGCCTCCAAGAGGTAATACATTCCCCCTTCAGTATAGATTTTCAAGTAAAAACTAGATGAAGACTTGTGAAGGGCATTCTTATTCAGATACACATTGGACTGTGGAGACTTTAAGACTTTTGGTATTGGTCTAATTACCATTCTGTAAGAAATATAAAGGGATTAAGAAAAGGATCTAATAATTTTGAGTCTTTTTTTAGTTCCCTAATACTGATGGCTTTCTGGTTGTCTGAGCCAGTTGGAATTCAAATAGAATATGGTTCTTTTTTCTCTCCTTCAGTCATTGAGCCAGACCAATCCATTGCAAATGTGTTGTTTTTAAATAAACTTTAACTTCTGTCTTAGAACTGATTCTAAGACCTGGATTTAAATCTTAGTTCTGTTACTTTCTCTTGCCAAGCAAGTCACCTAACCTCTCTGGCTTCTTATTTATCTTTAAAATAATGGAGTTGGACTAAGTGACTTCTAAAATACTAGTTCTAAATCTATTATTTTATATACCTTCAAATACAGTGGAGTTTATTGGAAGGTGGATCAATGTACAAATTACTTGGTGATCTTTTCACCTTCACCTTGTAGACTGAGTATTGTGTTTTCTTGTCATTTAAATTTCATTGTCTTTCTGTTCCTATATTTTGACTCTCCCTTGATCTGCACAATTCTTCACTGTTGAAGCACTGCAACTTATTCATTCTCAATGGGAGCTTCCATAGTGCCCTTTGGGTAACAGTTGAATTCTTTGGAGATTATGGTGGTCAGTGCTTCATCATACAGCATTACCAGATCATTGTGCATGGTAGGCTTTGGGAAAAAAGATGTCTCTGGAAATTTGTTGATCATAGTGTATAACAAAACCTTCACTACCATGCACAAATCTCAGAACTCTACTAGCACGTTTTATTTACAACACATTTCAAGATCTATTTGTATTCAACCCCAACAGTTATAATAGCTTTAAGGCATGCAAAGCACATTACGTACGTAATCTCATTTCAGTCCCACAATAACTCATGAAGGTATGGTACAGGTACAGGTGTGGTACAGCTCTACTTTATAGATGATGAAACTGAGGCTCAGTGACTTGCCCAGGATCATGCAGCCAATAAAGAGTCAAAGGTGAGATTTTAGTCTAGAGGTCTTTCTACTATATTACACAGCCTCTAAATAAATTTATATAAGAATCAGAGTCACAGAAAGCTCATCATTGAAAGGGACCTCAAGGTCTACTTTGCCCAACTCATCTCTAAATGGAAAACTGCTGAATAAGCAGAAATTATCCACCTTCTGCTTTAAGCTCTCCAGTGATGGATCATAAAATTAGAGCTGGGGGTGGGGAACTAAGAGATCATTTAGTCTAATTCTTTCACATTTTATAAACAAAGAAACTGAGACCCAGGGAAGTGAAGTTACTTGCCCAGGGTCATACAAGGAGTAAGAAGTGCCACATCTGAAACTTGAACTTATGGCTTCACTGGATAGTTACAAAAACCAGTAGTGTTCTGTAGGTATTTAGATTTTAAAAAAGGGAAAAGAGGACAGTTCAAGGTTATGAAAGTTAGGAAAATTCAAGGTGGATTTCTTTTTTTCAGAGAGAGAGAGAGAGAGGTCAATGCTCATATCACTGTCCTTGAGAGACTAATTCTCAGGTTCCTGATCAATTAGATGCATTTTCAGGGACCTGGGATCTTCTTTCAAGAAGGGATTTCTGGGTTGAACAGGGTTTACCAGAGAAGCTAACTAGATGTGGGAGAGATGTGCCGTTAATTTTTTAAATTTTATTGAGCTTTCCATGTCATTGCACATTTCTGTAGCTAATCATGGGCCCTAATTCCAGGACTCCAAAAAAATGGCAGATTAAAAAATTCATTTCTGTTTTAATTAAAATAGAAGGAGTCACAACTAAGAACATAATGTGTGTCAAGGCGACATGGTGTGCAGTGTCCGAGATAAGACGAGGATTGCAACGAGGGCTTGTGCCTTAGGGTCCTTGGAAACTGAAAAGGAAAGCACAAGGAGAACTGCAGAGAGGTAAAACCAGGAGCAATGAACATTGACTGGGAAAAGCAGAATGAGGCCTGAGGCCATGGAAATTTCCTAAACTGTCATAATTTTCCTGCCTCAGGGGGTGGCAGGTTCCCTCAAAGCGATTTTAAGTGTAGAGTCTGGAAGACCTGCTTCAAATCCAATCTTGGATACCTAATAATTGTTTGACTCTGTGCAAGTCACTAAACCTGTCTGACTCAGTTTTCTTAACTGCAAAATGGAGATAATAAGAACACCTACATTATGAGGTTGTTGTGAGGATCAAATAATTTAATATTTGTAAAGCACTTAGTACAATGTCTTGTACTCAGTAGGCCCCTTGATAAAGGTTTATTCCCTTTTCTTTAGAGCATATAGAAGTAGCCATGGCATAGTGGCTAGAGTACTGGATCTGGAGTTTGGAAGAGCTGAGTTCAAATCTAACTTCAGACATTTGTTTGACATGGAGCAAGTCACTTAGCCTGTTTCCTCTTGTTCCTCAAATGAAAACAAGGATAATGATAATTTCTACTTTATGGGGTTGTTGTGAGGATCAATGAGATATTTGCCCCCAAAATAAAATGATTACCATGGTTCCTGACACACAGTAGGAACTATATGAACACTCATTACTTTCCTTTCTACTTTCCCCTTCCAAAGGCTGGATGAACTCCTATTAAGTATGTACCTGAACATAAATTCCTTGTATGACGTATCCATCAAATACTCAGCCAGTGTTGGTTTGAAGATATCTCCACTGAAGAGGAATGAGGAAGATATATTAAGGGAGGTATTTTATAAAGGAATTACATAGGAGAAGAGATGAAGGAAGATATTGCAGGCACTAGGAATAGTAATAATGGTGTGGAGGCAGGTAATTGAAAGGCAATTAAAAAAAAAGATCTTTTATTTTCCCAATTGCATCTGATAACAATTTTCTACATATGTTTTCTGAAGTTATAAGACCCAAATTGTTTTCCTCCCTACCCCCCCCTTCTTGGAGATGGTAAGCAATTTGATCTGAGTTATATATGTATTATCATGCAGAACATATTTCCATATTATTCGTTGTCATAAGAGAATGCTCATATAAAACCCAAACCTAAAAGTATCAATATAAATAAACTAAAGTAAAAAATCCTATGCTTTGATCTGTTTCTGACTCCAATAGACTCTGGAGGTGGACAGCATTCTTTGTTATGTCCTTCAGAATTGTCCTGGATCATTGTATTGCTAAGATTAACTAAGTCTTTCACAGTTGATCACTGTACAATATCACTATTACTGTATTACAAGGCAATTTTCATTGTATTGTATCCTACTCATTGTATTCATCAGATTAGGAATAATGTTGTATAGCCCAATAGAACATTTCAGGGGGCCCCATCTGGCCTGAGGGCTGTAGTTTGCCCATCACTGGGCTAGACCAGAGATCAAGGAAGGAAGTAATGTGGAATAATGCCAGAACCTTCATGCTTAGGCAGAAAGATTCAGACCTTTGTTGCCCCCTGCTTGGCCCCAGGTTTTATTCACCAGGTCTTTGCAAAAAAGAAAGTCTCAGATTCTGCAAATGTAGAAGCCAGGAGTTGGAGAGCAGAGGTGAAGGGTGGGGGAATGGTTTTCAACCTCCTCCTCCCACTCCTACCATCTCTGAGTCCCGTAGGATTTTTGATTCTATGACACAAGACTCTTTAATCTTGGGTCCAATGTAATATGGGCACACTAGTTTCATTTTCATTTCTTGTTTCCCCCAGCAGAGATCCCAGATTCTTTCAGGGCCCTCTAAATGTTCAAGTCCCAGTCATCTCAGTCTAGTTAAACTTTAAGGTATCAGGGAAGGATTGGGGAACTAGTCAAAGAGAAGGAAAATCATAGTTTTAGAGAGTCAGGAACAAGAGTAGAAGAGTGTGGTGTCTCTGTAAGGTGGAGGGGGATGATAAGCAAATGTCGAGAGGTCAAGGAAGATGAATCTCTATAAAAGGTCATTAGATCTGGGATAGGGAGGCCATTCTTAACCTTTCATTTAGTTTCAGTAGAATGATGGGAGTAGAAGCCAGATCACAAAGTATTGAGTAGAGGGTTGATAGTTGGAGATAGTAGGTGGGGACAACTTTTATTTCATTTATTTATTTATTTGACTATTTATTTATTTATTTTAATTTTAAACCCTTAACTTCTGTGTATTGACTTATAGGTAGAAGAGTGGTAAGGGTAGGCAATGGGGGTCAAGTGACTTGCCCAGGGTCACTTGACCCCCATTCCCAGCTGGGAAGTGTCTGAGGTCGGATTTGAACCTAGGACCTCCCGTCTCTAGGCATGGCTCTCAATCCACTGAGCTACCCAGCTGCCCCCCGGGGGGGGGGCAACTTTTAATAGGAATACCCCTGTGATGGGGAAAGAGACAGTACATTTTCTGTAAGGGGTTAAGGGTCAAGGGAAGACATATTGTGGGATTAGAGAGACCTGAGGATGTCTAGAGGCTGGTGGGAAGGAGTCAGTGGGAAAGGAAAGATGGAAGATGTGTGAGATAGAGGAAAACAGTTTAAGCAGGGTCTTGGAAGATACAGAAAAGGATGGGATCAAGGAGGCAGGTAGTGATTAGCTTACATAAATAATAAAGATACCTCTCCTGAGACTTAAGAGTAGATGTTGCTGCTGGAGAATGGAAAAGGGAAGCTCAGGGAGTTAGGGCTTTTTATCTTGGAGTAGACTGGGGGAAATGTGATAGTTATCAAGGCTATTATGGAGGAGAGGGTTCAGATTTATTCTGCTTAGCCCAAGAAGGCAGATCTGAGAGCAGTTGGTAGAAGCTTCAAAGAAGCAACATCTTAATGAAAGCATTTATGCTTCTGCTTTTTGTCTTTAGCTCCAAGAGGTTCAGGCTGGATGTCCCTCCAGCCACTCTGCAAAACTCAGAACCATGCTTATTACTTTCTCCTATAAACATATACCTTCTAGTTTTAGTGTTTTTGCCTGTGATTCCAATATTGACCTTGTCTCCCATGTGAGTAATGTGGTTATCACCCAATCTCCCTTTATCCTCATCTTTTGACCCTCAGTTCCTGAGACCTGATTCCACTTATATAATAGCTCTTGCATTTGTCTCTTCATCTCAGTTCTCATTGCCACCACCCTAATCACCCCCCTACCTGGACTGTGTATTACAGATCTCCTATGAGGACTTCCTGACTCCACCCTTTCCCCTACTCTATTCTTCAGACCACTTCTGGTTTAATCTTCTATTTGTATGTATTTAATCATGTCACTCTTCTGTTCCCAAATATTGCCATATCCTGTTGCCTCCCTGGTAAAATTAAAAAAAAAACCCTTTGACTGGTATTTAGAATCTTTAATAATTTACCTTTCTAGCCTTATCTCATATATCTTACCTTTATGCAATCTATGTTAAAGTCAAACTGAATTATTCTTTTTCCCCTTGTACAATGGGTTTTCCTCCTTCTGGATATTTGCTCAGACTGTTCCCCATTACTGAAATGGCTTTTTCTCCCACTCCATCTCTTCAACTGTTGAATTTCTATCAATTCTTTTTTTTAAACCCTTACCTTTCATCTTAGAATCAATACTGTGCATTGGATCCAAGGGGGAAGAATGGTAAGGGCTAGGCAATGGGAGTTAAGTGACTTGCCCAGGGTCACACAGCTAGAAAGTGTCTGAGGTCAGATTTGAACCCAGGACCTCTTGGTTTTCAATCCACTGAGCCACCTAGCTGCCTCTATCAGTTCTTCAGAGCTGAACTCAAATAATGCTTACTTCATGATGCCTTCTTTGTACCACTCTGTTGGTAAAGACCTTTCCCTTCAGACCTTGCATATATACCTTAGTTTTATACCTCTCTAATGATTTGTTTATGTTTATCATTAGAATTCAGTTTAATGGATTTATTTATTTGTGCCTTTTCCTTGATGAGACTGGAAGCTTGAGGGGGTCTATGTTTTTCTTGGACTTTTATCTTCCCCCAAAACTAGCACCAGTGTTCTACATAGTTGGTGCTCCATAAACATTCGCTATTGTGGTAGTTTGTAAACATGGACTTTTGGAAGATTCGTTTTACCTGAAACACTTTGATAGGGGAATTTAGCCTAAATTCTAAATGGTCCTTTAAGTATGAGTTGATATGTGACACTTATTGAAGAAGAATTTCTCAAGGCAAATTGGTTAAGGGTAGAGTCATAACATGGGATCTTTGTGCCTTTGGTAAGTGATAATAGAGCAGGAGGGGTGGTGGGTATACCATGGGACTCCTATGGGAATGGGGAGAGGGTGGGACATGGCAGGACCAGGCATAAAGGGAACACCCCACTCTAGCTTACTATAGCTAATTAATCTTATTTACTAAGTGCTGAAATCTGTTGTTTTTAGCTGCTGAAGGATTTGGAATGCATCTAACTCCTCCCCCAAAACACCCCCCCAAACCCAACATTTGTTCTTCCTGTCCTAATTGCTGCTCTGGAGGGGGTGAAGGCTAGAGAAGGGTTATAGAAGGATGGCTGAGAATCTTCACTAGTGGTATGGGGGCCCTTTTAGAATCCATCTGTCATTTGACTGTGTTTTCAATAGTGTGTCTCTTCCTGTGTGTGATTGTAATTACTTATTGTCTTAGAACAATGGCGTAATTCTTATGAGCAAATTTCCTTCTAACTTGTATGCATCTGTCCCGTTTTGCTTAATTTAAAAAATTTATCTCAATAAATAAATGCATTTCACATTTCTGTACCAAATGTTTTTGTGACAATTGATCTTTGGGGGGGGGATCTTTTTTTTTTCTTCTCTATATGTTGAGCATCTGTTAAACACCCATTTATTTTCCCAATGGGAAGGCCTGTTGAATAACTCACTCAATTCAATGATGCTTGTATGAATTCATAGTTCAGAGTCTGTGGACCAGTTTACCTTATAATACCTGCAGTTTCTACCTACGAGTTCTTGTCCTGAGCCCAAGGCTTCTTCATTCCCATTCCAGCACTCTACCCCTTACACCACATTGCCTCTACATCCAATCCAATTAAATTAAACACATACTCTGTTAAGCACTGGGGATGGGGGAAATACAAGGACAACTCCCTCCTCCCCCCAGTCCCTTCCTAAAAGGAACTTACATCCTCCTGAATATGAAGGGTGGGGAGGATAAGAAAAGGTGACACAGATGTATATTCATGATAATTTAGGGAAAGAGAACATTCCAGTGACTAGAAGAATCTGGAAGGGCATTCTGTAGGAGGCAGTTATGTGAGCTGAGTCTTAAAGGAAAGGTGAGATTATATGAAGAAGAGGCAAAGGACAACAGTATTCCAGGAATCAGGGGAATACTCCTTAACAAAATTTTCACTGTTCTCTGGTGTGTGTGTGAATGTGAATGTGTATTTTCCCCCCTGATGCAGTCCATACCTTAATAAATAATTGTTTGAATGTAACGGTCCTCAAAAAGACTGTGGAAGATGCATTTCTTCCTAGCTTGGGAAGAGAAGGAACTAATGGGAGGTCTGGGCTAGAGGGTGGAGTTTCTCCCAGTATAGTGGGAGTTTTAAGGATCTCTTGAGAGAAAAGGAGGAAGGAGAGCTTTAGTATTGGTAGGTGGCAGCAACATCTGCGGTCCCTAACTTCAAGCCTGTTTCCATGGAAGACCATGAGAGGTGACTTCTAAACAGATAAGTGGTGCAGTATGTGGATAGGACTGGTTTTTATTGATACTCCTTGTTATGGTAGACCTGAAAGAAAAAAAAAACGAAGGACGAACTGCTGGAAGCTACAAGTGAAAAGTAGGAGTTGGTGCCATGCGTGCATTCCCTTCCTGGACTGGGACTGTATTTGAGGAAGGAGATATAGAGTGTGTGAGGGAGAAGGATTATGGAGTTATGGTACCACCAGGATATCTGAGCTACTCCCTGGAGAGAATCTGTGTGTGTGTGTTGGGGGAGAGGAGGCAGAAATGGCTTTACAGAGAATGAGACCTTCATGTTAAAAGGTGAGTTAGATGAACTTGACCAGAGGTTAGCTTAGTTTACTCAGAGGAAAGCAACCAGCATGGTGAGGATCCGAGTACTCAGCTCAAGCTATGTGAGGATCAGCTGAAAGAACCAGGATTGTTTAGCGTGTAGATGATAAAATTTGGGTGGGACATGATAGTTGACTTCTGGGAATTTGAAGGATTGTCCTAGGAAACTGGAGTTAGACTTGTTCTGCTCGATTCCAGAGGACCAAACATGATGCAGAGTAGAAGTGATAAAAGGGTAAATTTAGGTTAGATGTAAGGAAGAAAATCCCTGGCAATTAGAGCTATCTCAGGGTGAACTGGTTGGCCTTCAGGGGAAGTGGGTTGGCCGCTTTGGAGGTCTTTGGGCAGGGGTTGGATGGTTACCTGTTGGGGCTGCATTAGTGGGGACTCTCATTCATTTACGGATTGGCCAGGATGCCGCTGAGGTTCCTTCCATTTTGAGATTCTGTGATTCCAGCCAAATGTATTTTCTATCTTATAGATATGTGTGTATATATATACCCATACATACATAAACACATGATATATATGCATATTCTTATGTACACACCTATATTTACATTTTATAGATAAAAAGTTTAGATGTGGCATAAATATATTATTGAAATCTATATAAACATGTGTAAATATGCACATATTTACATACTTATATACATATATGTGTATAAACATGAGTACCTGTATCTTTATACATATACATAGGTTTCTATGTACATATGTCTATGCCCCACATAGCTTTAGCTGGAATAGAGGAACTGAGCTGGGTGTGGTGGGGGGGTAGGGTAGGGGTAACGATGGGGGTAGGGCATGGGAAATAAATAGCCAAGAATCAGCATTTCTCTTCCCCCTTCCTCCTCTTCCCTTCCTTTCCTCCTCCTTCCCCCTGATCCTCATTTATAATTACTACCAGCTGGAGCCACTTAATCTCAGTCATTTTACGTGTTACTAAAGCAACTGTGAGAATTTAGATTATAGGGTCAAATAGGACACCCACCAATAATTGCTTTTCCAATTTTCCTGGGCTCTACCTTTACCTTCTGGAGTCTATCACTCTGAAGGAAGAGGAGGAGGAGGAGGATTGAGGGTGGTGCTATTTCACACATTTCCTTCTTTGCTGGAGCTGGAAAGAAGTCCTTGTGTCATATCAAGGATCCCGAGGCAATTACATCAGTAGCTGTTATCATTCACTCTGTGGTCTGAAATGCAATAACCTTCAAGAAGAGGTAATCATAGTCTGGGTGGAAAGACACTGGATGATAAAATCCCTCCTCTGACACTTTAGTGCTTGTATGATATTGACAAATCTGGGCCTCAGTTACCTCATCTGTAAAATGAGAGGAATTGGTCTAGATCATCTCCTAGTTCCCTTCCAAATTTTAATTTGTAATTCTTTGAGGAAATTTAGACACTATTGCTCCTGAGGCAACCAAAATATTGTTTCTGAGGATTATTCATATACCTACACCCATAATATAATACAAATTCATTAAGAATCTAGTGTATAGAATGCATTCTGCTCGGGTCTGGAGAAGACGCAAAGACAAGAATCAATCAATGAGCATTTATTAAAAATGCCAACTGTGTGCTAGGAACTATGCTAAATTCATGGGAAATAAATACAAAGAATGATACAATTCCTATTCTCAAGGAGCATATGCTCTATTGGAAGAGACAACATGTATGTGTGTATATGTGTGTGTGTGTCTACAGAATAATTAGAAAAAGAATAAATACAAATGAATCAAAGCAATATAGTCTGGGAGAGAACACTAACCTTTGGGAGGATCCATGCTTTACAGCTAGGTTGCACAGTGGATAGAGCACCAGGCCTGGAAATGGGAGGATCTGGGTTCAAATCTGAATCCTGAGCAAGTCACTTAAAGCTAATTTCCTAGCTCTTGCTGCTTTTCTGTCTTAAAATCGATACCAAGACAAAGGGTGGGGTTATTTTTTAAAAAAGGATTCATGCTGGAAAAGTGATAATTGAGTAGTATCTTGGAGGAAGAAAGGGCTTTAAGGGCCTGAAAAAGGTGAACCTTTGAAGCCTAAGAGTCACCCAGTATATGAGCATGGAGATGTGAGATGGAGCCCTATGTATGAGAAGCCGAGAAAAAGCCAATTTGGCTGGATCATCAAGTAGGAGAGAGAAGTTGTAGATCATGAGATGCAAAATAAGCATTGGGAAGAGGTTGTGAAAGATTAAAAAAATTAAACATTCTAATTTATAGAGTTGTATAGAATGGATAAAAATTAAATTTTATTCTAGGGATGATAGGGAGCCATTCGAGTTTATTGTGTAGGGCAGTACTAGGTCATTTTTGCTGCCATTAGCTGATAAATCAGAGCATCTCAAGATTGACTTTGATGATGTAAAGCCTTCAGATTATGACACAATGATCAGTAAAAGGAGTTACCGACAGATGTTTAGTCTGAAGAAAAAACTCCAGGGAAACATGTCTTCAAATATTCTAGAGATCCCTGTGTGGGAGATAGACTAGATTTATTTTACTTGGACTGAGAGGGTAGGAGTCATGGGTGGAAGTTACAGAGGGAAAAATAGAATTGAAGTAAGGAAGAAATTCCATGACAAAGAGAGCTTGGTGGATAAAGAGAAAAGTGGAAGGAAGTAATGAGCTTTTGTCCTCTGGAGGGTCTTTAATATAGGCTGGATGACCACCCCTCAGGGATAGGTTGGAGTAAATGGTCTTTGTTGTCCTTCTTTCTTCCTGCTAGATTGTGTTTTGGTGATTCTGGTTCCTGATCTTGGAGCTTCCATCCATGAGAGATGGCATAATCATAACCAATTTGCAGATCTGAAAATTGAGGTACAAGAGAGGTTAATTGATTTGTTCAGAGTCTCTCTTTTTTGGGGAAAATTTTATTTAATTAATTAATTTCACATGGTTACAAGATTCATGTTCTTTCCTTGTCTTCCCCCAGCCCTCCCATAGCCCACACACAATTCCACTGGGTTTACATGTGTCATTGATCAAGACTTATTTCCATATTATTGATATTTGCACTAGGGTGATCATTTAGAGTCTACATTCCCAATCATATCCCCATCAACCCATGTGATTAAGCAGTTGTTTTTCTTCTGTGTTTCTACTCCCACAGTTCTTTCTCTGGATGTGGATAGTTTTCTTTCTCATAAGTCTCTCTGGATTGTCCTGGATCATTGCATTGCCGCTAATAGAGAAGTCTTTTACATTAGATTGTGCCAAAGTGTATCAGTCTCTGTGTATCAGGTTCTCCTGATTCTGCTCCTTTCACTCTGTTCAGAGTCTTTCTGAGCCTTAGTAGTAGTACAGGATGAACTTGGTGCTGGTGGTCTCTTCTAGAAGCCTACCCTCTTGCCCAGGGTTTATTATATGTGCATGTGGCAATGGATTATCAGCAGCATAGCATAGTGGCTAGAGTATTGGAGTAGGAGTCAAGAGAAGTTGTGTCCAATTCCTCCTCTGAAACTCATGAACTGTGTGACCATGAGCAAGTCACCTAAGCTCTCTGAACCTGAGTTTTCTGATCTGTAAAATGGAGGTAATAATATACCTCATAAGTTTAATGTGAGGTTCAAGTAAAATAATGTATGCAAGGCACCTGCCAACTCTAAAACACTGTGTAAACACCAGCTGTTATTATTATTTGAAGGTGAAGGATCCTCTGTTCCTTTGCTTCTATAATCCATAGGAATGTTGTGCCTGTTCTCTCTGATAATGAAATGGAGTGAGTTAATGTAACCCACTTCAGTCATCTTTTATGGAGCTCCATGCCTGCCTACACTGATCCTGACCTCCCTTCAGCTCCCAGGACTGAGAACTAGCTCAGCCACCAGTACTGTGGACTCACAGAGTGGGATTCTTACTTCTTCTGACTTCTTGGAGCAATAGAGTTTCTCCTCTTCTGAGCTCCCTCCCAGATGTCCATTTCTTCCATTTGGTTATCTGATTTGAAAACACATCTGGGGGCAGTGAGATAGCTCAGTAGATTGAGAATCAGGCCTAGACAGAATGTTCTAGGTTCAAATTTGGCCACAGACACTTCCTAGCTATATTACTCGACCCCCATTGCCTAGGTCTTACTACTCTTCTGCCTTAGAACCAATACCCAGTATTGATTATAAGATGGAAGGTTATGGCTTTTTTTTTAAAGAAAGAAAATACATCTAACTATGGCAATATAACACATGCTTTTCTGATTTCTGCCTACCTTAGGGTATTGCAACATGCCCGAATGTGATGGAACACAAAATATATATTGCCATATATATGACTACTATGATATAACAGGTAACCCTATAGTCCACAGTCCTTGGCGTATCCCAGGAAAGTCTCTGAAGTTAAACTTGAGCTCACGTTTTGGGTGACCCCAAATTTGTATGGCAAATCCTATATATGGGCACTGAATATATGATATGGTCATTAACTAAGGGACAACCCCTTAGTTATTTCACCCCATAGAAATTTTATAAGATACTAAGGACTCCCAAAGCTTGTGAAACTAATCTAGAAAAAGAAAGCAATCAAATCACTCCTTCCTTGGCCCCGCACCAAGAGGAAACTAAACTTGGCATTGCTCTCTGGGTAACCCTTTATCATTCTTGTGAGCCGGTCTCTCCCACAGAGGCTGGTGCATTTCTCCAAGATTTGTAGTACCACCCTGTGGTTTAGATAAGCTGCTCCTACAAAGGTAAACATATTTTGGAGTCTGCTATATGTAAACCCCACTTATGTGTGATATTTCTCCCTCCCTCCACCCTCTCTTCCTTCCTTCCTTCCTTCCTTCCTTCCTTCCTTCCTTCCTTCCT